>NW_007064681.1:134545-199604 GCF_000164805.1 Carlito syrichta
CCGCGGTTCGAGACCCCCCTGGGCAGCGAGACCTCATCTCTACAATAAATCAAAAAATCAGCCGGGCATGGCAGCGCATGCCTGTAATTCTGGCTACTCGGAAGCCTGAGGCAGAAGGATCACCGGAGCCCAGCAGGCCACTGCACTCCAGTCTGGGCGACCGAGTGAGACTCCAACTCAAAAAAAAAAAAAAAAAAGATAAAATGAGACATTGAGTTCCATGGCACAGAAATGTTATTCTATTGTCACTTACTCATTTTGCAATCTTATAAATCTTTCTACTTCTTGAAAATGGGTCTTAAAGTACATGAAAATATGACAGGAAGAGAGAAAAATATCAGCCTGGGGTATCCAACACCTAGAACAGTGTCACACAACACTTATTAAATGTTTGCTGAATGAAAGAGCTAACAAACAAATAAGCAAAAAGGTTATATTCTCCTTTTTTTCATGTAGCGTGTTTATGACAATAGCTTCACTTATTGGGTATTTATTATATGATAAGCACTTTATTCTTTTATTTACATTAACACTGACAACATTTTTATCCCCATTTTACAGATGCAGAAACTGAAATTTAGAGAGCAAAACTTTCCCAAAGACATAGAGTTAGTAGATATGCCTGCTTCAGGGCACATGCTCATAAAACTAGGCTACTCTGCATTTTTTTCATGATTAAATAGTGGCTTTCAAGTCAGCTGTTCTTGCCACATGTGACTCCCACGGGATGCTTCTCTAATCCTGTGCAGGGAATCTGACTACCAGTTTAAGATACAGTTCCTGGGCTGCTCCAATTTAAATGTATGAAATGTCTGAGCTGTCTGTCCTTGCCTAAGGATGGTAGCTTTATAGGAGCATTTTAGGGATACTCAAAAGACCTGTAGTATTCAGACTTTTGTCTATTACTTAATTTTCCTTCTTACATTTTTTAGTTTAGCCAACAGAACACGCTACCTCCTTTCTTAAAACTTTTCATGATTTACCTCAGATCTTCCATTCACAGGAATGTCTTATTTTTCTTCTAACAGGTGGCTAGTCACAATCCCTGTTTTAGCCAAACTAAACATTAGATGATTGTTATTCTTGGAAAACAATGTTAAAGTCCAGAACTGTAATTGCCTGCCAGGTAACATGGCATAGTAAAAATAACATAACATTGTGCTTGCCTTGTTAAACCATCACATTTTTCTGGATCAGAATTTATCGGTCTTGGTACTAGCAAAGTATATAGCAGCAATAAAATGCTATCAATACCAATTATTGTGAAATGGAGTCAGAAGGCTGAATACCAAAAGAACTTTCTAATTGGCTATTAATGATGTCATAATGAGTACAAGCCCAATATATTAGACATGTGAATGTGACCTTTTTTCTTTTTTTTTTCTGGCTAAGACATTTTCCATTCCATCTGAAAAGAAAAGGCCTTCACTATATTTACAACTTTTCCCTGGGTTTCACATCATCTCCTAAAATAAAATTCCCTGAAAAAATTTTATCTTTGAAAGTATAAAATAAGGAACAAGTAGATCCTCAATTTCCTATCAAGAATTGACTATTACAGTTCAAAGCTGAGTCTCAATTCATGGACTATCATAATAAGAAGATATATGTTTATATAGTGTTTGTTTTTTTAATTAAGTAATTTTGTAGAACAAATCGTAAGTCATTTCAAATATAAACATAATGAAGACAAGTAGGTTGTTCAAATGTAAGTAGAATATGATAATTAATACTTTCAAAATATGAGTAGCTCTGTAACCTAATACAAGAAGTGTGAAAGCCAGAAGATTTGAAACCAAGTAGGGCATCTGGGTAAGGGTCATCAGATAAAATACAGGCGGCCTGATTGAATTTGAATTTCAGATAAACAAAAATAGTTTTAGTACAAGTATGTCTCAAAGATTGCATAAGACATATTTATTCTGTAAAACTATCCATTGTTTTCCTGATATTCAAATTTAACCAGACACCCTGTTATGTGTTAAATCTGACAACCCTACTCTGAACTTTAGTATATTTTCACTTGTAAAATGAGATAATAATCCCTATCTACCTCTTTAGATTGTTAAGACATTCAAAAGGGACACAGCAATAGGGTATCATGAGTCTTTTTTGACTTAAACATATTCAACTTTATGCCTATCCTTTCACACTTCACAAAAAGAAAGAAAGAAAGAAAGAAAGAGAAACAGGCAGAGAGAGAGAGAGAGAGAGAGAGAGAGAGAGAGAGAGAGAGAAACAAGGATGGAGAAGGTCATGTGGAGTAGCATGGGCCACTCCCCACAGACCTCCCAAACCTGAGCGCACATGACCGAGGGTGAGAGTGACATGTGAAGCTGTCTTTGCTTGGGACTCTGTCTCCCTGCGGCTGCTTCTCAGAATGTGAGCACCTGATGGTGCAGGAGTGTGATTCTAGTGTTTAAAGATACTTATTTTTCATGCAACATGGTCCCTAAACGCAAGCCAACTGCTTCATCTGGAGCTCAACCAAAGAAACAGCGATCTGTTCCAATAGCAGAAGAAAAAAAGAAATCTTTGGATTTATTGAGAAATGGTATGTTGATATTGCATGTGGCACTTCCTAAAGGATTTTTAAGGGTAATTTTAACTGTAGGCAATCTTCATTTTACATATCGGTTTGAGAGCCCAATCTCCATGTTAGATGAAATTTCACTATAATTGAGGTAAAAAGTTTTTTTGTACTCTAAGGTAGTAAATGATGGGAGGCATCATTATTTTTATATCCTTCTTTTATCTCATATTGGCCTTATTGTTTTTATTACCATCATTATATCAGATAAAGTAATAGTTACATTTTGAAAGTTTGCCAGCTAACTTTATTTATTTATTTAGTTGGAGTCTCACTCTGTTGCCCAGACTGGAGTGCGGTGGCAAGTTCACAGCCACCACAGCCTTGACCTGCTGGACTCAGGTGATACTTCCACCTCAGCCTTTCAAGTAGCTGGAACTATATGCATATGCCACCCTGCCTGGCTAATTTTTTGATTTATTGTGGAGATGGGGTCTTACCAAGTTGCCCAGGTTGGCCTCGAACCCGAGGGCTCAGGCAACTCTCTCACCTCGGCCTCTCAAATTGCTGGGATTATAGGCATGAGCCACCGTGCCTGGCACCAGATAACTTTAAATAAATGGAAGGCAGTTTGAAGGCACAATAAAACTAAGGTTTGGCAAACATCTTACGGGAATAAAGGAGTAAATAAATGCATGTGGTATAACACCTCAGGGGGAATAAACAACTTAGAAATAATGAGATAACTAACTTTAAGCACTAAGCATAATAACTGCACACTGATAGCGCTTCCTTATAATAAAATTATTGGACATGAAGTGTTTGTTGAAATGATTGGAAGAAAAGTATAACCCAGAAAAAGAAATTTCTGGGAACTTTTGTCTCATACATTGTAGGGCAATCTTTCACGGGTTGGGGTAAAAACCAAGTAGTATTAGTCATTTAAAAATAGACTAATTAAACACTTAAAATATGCTATAGGGAATTGCCCTGCTCTAGCAGGAAGAAAGGTCAACAAATCTAAATGACCTTGCTTTGCTTAATTGTTATAAAAGTTTTCACTACATGTCTACTAGTATATATCTACTGAATGATTCATTACCTTAGAACTGTGCTGGGCAGGATGGCAAGGACTGAAATAATGCTAGTTTTAAGGATGATAATGATGATAATGATATTACATTCACAGCTTATTTCAGTTGTTGGCATTGCATATATCATCAATTATTTAGCTATTACTTCCTTGATTGCAGGGACCACTCATCTCTTTATTCTCCCCAGTACCCCACTAAGTGTTTTCACCCTCATGCCTTTGGAGTAGTGTTATATTTATTCCCATTTGTATAACTGGGGGAACTAGGCACTGTTAAGTCACTCCTCAGGGTCTAACAGCTGGGATGTGGTATACACAATACAGCTCCAGATACTGAGTTGTTTACCTCTTTGGCTATATCCCTTATCCAGGGTCATAGGTGAATATACCGAGGGTCCTTAGGCAGTGGACAATTAATGTGCACGAGGGAGGATTCAGTAAGATTTCCTAAGAAGATGAGTGGAGACTAGAAATATGAGTTGCATTGTAGAGGGGCAATTTTGCAGTCAGGGGAGGAAGGTTATTCAAGGCAGAAGAAACATTGTAGGCAAAGAGGAATAGCTTGCACAAGGCAGACAAGGCCACAGAGCTGTAAGTTGTGGGAATGATGTGGTACCAGAGGAGAAGGTCGGACACTGACTTCTGTGACTGATCATGAGTTGGGAGTGGGTTGAGGGAGTGATTTGGTAGACAAGATAAGGCTGAAGAGAAATGAGGATCTAGAGGACGAGCATGGGAAGAGCTGTTGGGATGATGAGTAGGGCTGAAGAGGCTACAAGAGGAAGGGCAGAGAGCAGACCCATTTTTCTTCTACCAGCTCTTTAGTGTGTGGCATGTTGAGTTGAATTTTTTGAGAGTTCTTCTCAAGGTAGATAGATATAACTGGCAGGTAGTTAGAATGCAGTTTTGGAATCCAGAGAAATATTTATGGCTATGGAAGAAGGTTTTTTGAGCCACCCAAGAACAGAAACCTCAGAAAGCTTAAAGTTGCCTTGAGAAAGACAGTTGTGAGAAGAAAAGAGAGCAGAGAATGGGACACAGGATTAGGCCTATACTTGAAGAGTGGGCAGAGAAAGGACAGAGAGTGGGCAGTCAGGAAAACAGCAAGAGCCTAGAATGTCTGAGAAAGTGCTATTTATTTGACATGGGTAAATATGACTGGTTAGGAAATGATGCTTTTACTTTTTAAATAACAAAATGTTACCTTCTTATCGTTCTACTTATAGATATGTATACACATGCACTCATAAAAACACATACTCTACCTTTGCTAAAGGCATTCTATTCCGTATTCTACTTAGGAAATAAATACTTCCAAGAACTGTATAAGAAGACTCGTAGGAGCAGAGAACCAAAAAGAATTTCAAGAGCCCATTTGGTCCATCTCCTTGCCAGTAGGGGCATTTCCTAAATCATCCAAAGAAGAAAATTGTCAATTCTATTTTTGAAGTTTCTCCACAGATGGCGATTCCATAAGCTTCCCTGCTAATTTGCTCCAGTGTTTAATCAGTCTAACACACAAAGTTCTTCTTTACATCTAACTCAGTGCTCTCTTGCTATAACTTAGAATCTATTTCTTCCTTAGAGGATGAAATACAAAGCAATCTAAAAACCCCCAAACACTCAATCAAATATTCTCATCTTAATTTCTGGAAATATGCATGTTGATTTTTTAAATCTCTTGTCGATAGCATGCTATTTACTCTTAATGAGAAAAGAAGGCGTCTACTCTTATATCTAATACAGACACTGATTAACACTCAAACATCTTTTTGCTCTGAACAGCAATTCTTTAGAATTACTAAAATTTTTTTCCAGAAAAGGAAAAAGTTTCCAAGGATTTATTAAATCTTTATTTTTTTTAAATTGGAGTCTCATTTTTGTCACCCAGGCTAGAGTGCAGTAGCATGCTCACAGCCACCGTAGCATGGACCTGCTGGGCTCAGGTGATCATTCCACCTCAGTCATCCAAGTAGCTGTAACTACAGACACACACGACTACGCCCGGCTAGTTTTTGTGATTTATTGTAGAGACAAGGTCTCACCAAGTTGCCCAGGCTGGTTTTGAACCCCTAGGCTCAGGCAGTTCTCTTGCCTCAGCCTCCCAAAGTGCTGGGATTACAGGCTGAGCCACCACACCCGGCCTATTAAATCACCTTTGGGAAACTCTAAGCCTTTTATTATGAGGTATGTGATAAAGTACAAAATTTTCAAATGCACATAGGTTGCTTATGAATAGTATGAACATTATTTTTCAATTACTCTCTTTCCTAAGTAATGTCATTGGGAAAATTTCTTATTTTTCAAGCCAGAAATCTACAATAGAGTCACTTTGAACATTCTTGAATGACATTGGGCAGGGAGGAAAGTGATCTGATGAAAGATCTGAAAAAGAGCAACCAAACAAAAACTTCAAGTTTTAATTTTATTTTTAACACTTGTTTTGAGCCCGTCATGTGACGCCGTCACTGTGTAATACTTCACTAATCACAGTGACATGATTTTACAAAAATATAAACATGCCCATTATGGATGTAGATGGAGAAAGTTACAAAGCAGAGATTTTTAAATTTTTATTTATTTTTATTTTTTTGAGTCAGAGTCTGTCACCCAGGCTGGAGTACAGTGGCACGCTCACAGTCACCCCAGCGTCAACCCACTGGGCTCAGGAAATCCTTCCACCTCAGCCTTCCAAGTAACTGGAACTATAGGCGTGCACTACCATGCCTGGGTAATTTTTCGATATACTGTAGAGACGAGGTCTTACCAAGTTGGCCAGGCGCAGTTGCTCAAGTCAGGCAAAGCAGAGTTTTAAAAGCCTTCCCTTGTCTTTCTATTGTTCCAGTGAACATCCTCAGCAGCTTCCTGGTAGTAACACTGTCAGAGGCTCTCAGGAACACAGATGCCAAAGAAGAGGTAATCACACCAAAGCTAGAGATACAATGATCAGAATGACATGACCTTTGCTCAAAGATGGAAACAAACCAAAAAAAAAAAAAAAAAAAAGTAGAGGAAGCAAAACATTATCTCCAAGATATTTAGAGATGAACTCTCAATATTAAAAAAAAAACGATAAAGAGCACTACATCAACAAATACTGAGAAGTATTATTCAATTCTCTCTCACATACACACATGTTAAAAAAAAAACAAAAACCTGTCCTCTCAATTTCATGAAGAATGAATATGCTGTTTTCTTTCTCTTACTCACAAGTCTAACTTCTATAAAACATGCTCTTGCATCTGCCTGGAATTTTCTTCCCACTCTTGGATTTTCTTCACTTGCCCAATACTTTAAATTTTAAGACTCACCTTTGATGACATCTACTCAGGGGAAACCATTCTTGACCTTCTCAATAGGGTGGGATGCTTCTGGTCTCTAGTCTCCCTATACTTAATCCATCCTGAGATCAGCTAAATTATGTTTTAATTGTTTCATCCTTTGTCTACTTCCCATACCCAATGCTCATGGCAGGGGAGAACCTTCATCTTATAGGTATCTATATATCCAATGGTTAGCACATAAGCTATGTGCTGTAAATATGGCAAATATATGAAAATCATATAAATGCATATACGGCAGCTAATGTTTTCCCTGCTACTTTATTTGTTGATGTCTTTTTTTGATGATTCTTTCAACTAAGTCAGTGTTATGGATTGAACTGAGTACCCTTTAAAAGTCATACATTGGCAGGCTGGACACAGCGGTTCACACTTGGAATTCCAGTACTTTGGAAGGCCAAGGTGGGAAAATTGCTTGAGCCCAGGAGTTTGGGTCCAGACTGGGCAACATAGTGAAACAAGGCTCTATATAAAATTCTTATGTTGGAGCCCTAACCCCCAGCTTCCTCAGATTGTGACTGTTTTGAAATTAGGGCCTTTAAGGAGATGATTAAGATAAAATGAAGTTTTAGGGTGGGTCCTAATCTACTCTGTCTAGTCTCTTTATTAGAAGAGACACCAGGGGTATGTAAGTAGTGAGATAATCAGTGGGAAGACAACAGGCTGCCATCTGAAAGCCAAGGAGAAAGGCATCAGAATAAATCCAATCTGCAGGCACCTTATCTTGAACTTCTACCCTCTAGAACTGAGAAAAAATAAGTTTCTGTTGTTTAAATCACCTAGTCTGTGGTATTTTGTTATGGCAGCCCTAGCAAGCTAATACAGTATCTCTTCTTACACATTATAGAGGACCTCACACTTCTACTTTTGTTTTGCTAATCATGTTTATAATGTTTGATTTAAATCTCCCTTCCCTAAGTAAGGAAGTGAGAGACTTTTACTTTCAAAGAGAGAGGATTTAATATAAGAAGTTGGTCACACAGGTTATGAAAATTGAGAAGCTAAACAGAGATGGTAAAGTAACCCAGAACATAAAGCCATCACTACCCCAACAGCTAGAGGCACAAGAACCCAGAAGGAAGGAGTGTCTGTCAGGGTTAGAACCATGCTAGCAGGTGTTGAAGTTTATAAGAAATGCAGCCATCACCTGAGACTGAGAGAAAAAGGAAGAGGTGGCACTGCTCCTTTCAGTCTCTCCACAATCTTTAGTTACTACCTGCTGCTCTTAGAAGAACAGATCAGGAGCCATCTGACAAGGGAATTCAGGAAATGCAATTTGCAGGGATCATCTCTCTACTTTGTCCCACTCCCACAGGAGCAGGAAAAGGGAAATGCATGTGAGACCAAACAGTTAAATAATGGGCATAGTCCATGAGAAAATGAGTAATATGTGGGCTGGCATTGCATCTGCCTGGTTTCTACTTTAACCTCAGCACCTGACAAATTGTAAAACATATATTTGGTATTTAACAAAGTGCTTTTAAAATCAATTTTAGTTGAATTGACTTCCTATTTCTCATTTACCAAATTATCTGTCGCAAATAATGTATTACATATCTATAACTTCCCACTAGAGGATAATATTCAAGAGGCAGAGGCTTATCTGATTTTTTTTTCCTATTTCTTTTTCACTGTTTTAGTGGTGCACTTAGAGCATGTGTGGCTAGTAGTAGACAGTCTACATATATATCATTGAACTACAAGTTGTGTATGGTGGAAAAGTCTAACTTACTATCTTCTCTTTTTTCTCTTTTTTCAAGATTGGTCTCACTATGTTGCCCAGGCTGGAGTGCAGGGCTATTCACAGGCATGGCCAATTGTAATACACTGAAACCTTAAATTCCTGGCCTCAAGGGATCCTCACATCTCACACCTCAACCTCCTGGGTAGCTGGGACTATAGGCACTCAACCTTACCTGGAATCATCTTCTTGATTAAGGTGTGAGGACTCAAGTCATGGACCAGGTGCCTTTTAATGTTGGAGGAAGAAATGGAACTGGTTGCCATTCAGGTAGGTCACAGAGACTTTACCATTTTGCCACCATCTTTATAAACCATGATGGCTGACTGCAGCCTAAGGAAACCAGCAACAGCCTAAGAGCCAAAGCCTCATGAAGCTTTGTGACACATTTGCATAAGAAATAGAATGCATGGGTACAGATGCTAACATGAAAAAACATATCTGAGGGCTGAGGTTCCAATCTGAGATGCAAGGGTTTATTGTAATAGACCAGAAACTTCATAGCAGTTAGATGGAATTATAAGAACTGTAGGTCAGATAGATGATCCCCCAGCTGAAAAAACTCAACATGATACAAGGCATATACTGTACAACACATACAAGCGGACCTATATTTAAATCGAACACAACACACATTAGAAGTTTCACACAATATTGGGAAAAAAAATCTGAATAGGGAAATGGAAAACCTAAAGAGGTATCAGGTGAAGTCATAGGAGGAGAAAGGCTTAGAGACAGAATGATTGTTTAGCCAACAGAGAAACCTAAGATGAGAACTTAGGGAAATGTCCCCTTGAAAAAGCTGTTAACCCTAACCCTGAAGTGTACACTAAATCTTTATAATAATAATAATAATAATAAAGATCCAATGAGAAGCAGGTTTAAATTCCTGCTCTATCACTCATTAGTCACATGATCTCAGTCATATTCTTTTTACCTTGGTTTTCTCATCCAGAAAATGAGGATAGTATTAGTGTCTACCCCCTAGGGCATTTAGAAGGTTCACATGAAAAAGATCCACATAAGAGGCTTAGAACTGTGTCTGCACACAGTAAGCACTCAGGGAGGTAAGCAGTGTGTGCTATTATTATCTCCAGTGAAGCTTGCAGGAAGAGAAAGAAATGCATTCTGCTAGTGCTAGGTTGGGTGTCAGAAACTCCTCATGACTAGGTTTGCAGAAAAGATAACATAAACAATGTATGAAGTATCCTTGGAAGGTGAGGGTCATTCCAGTGTATTCAGACTTGAAGGCAAGAAGGTAGACTCATTCTCTCCATTTTCCCCCAAATGACCTTTCAAGTTCTCCTTCAGCCTTTACTTCCATAAAATGCATAATTGCCCTTTCTGGCAGTTCATAGGAAAGTGTTATTCCCAGCCCTTCTGGGCTGCTCTGGATGGAAAATGCCCTGGGTTCTCCCAGACTTAACAACCCGCCTTGTGAACATGAGCAAGATTATTCTCTCCAAGCAGCTCTTTTCACATGTGATAAGCTTGGCAAGTTGCCCTGGTAAGTGTCAAGCCCTGAATGTTTTTGTTTTTGCCCTGGTGGTCCTGAGGAGTTACTGGAATACTTCTGGGGATCTGTTTTTTATCAAACTTTTGGCCGATCGTGACATTGAGAAGAACCAGGTAGAAACAGAGCAGGGCTCTGGACTGCATCGCTTTTAATTCTGATAGCAGACTCCCTGTCTGCTCTGGCCGCCTGAGAGCTTCCTTCGGTCTTTCTTTGGTTCTGTTGGTTTGTATTTCTCAATATTACAGGACAGTCTCCTGTGTGTGTGTATGTGTGTGTGTTTTCTCCCTTTTGCTCCCTGGAGAGTCTTGTCAGAACTCCTTATCTGTTGATGAATGAAAGGAATTTCTCCTGTGCGGGTGGGACCTGGTTAATGCAGCTCTGGCCAGCACTGGTAGGTCACTGAATTAAGGGAGCACCAAAAGGTAAAGTACACTGAAAATATCACAAGTGCTGTCGTGCCAGGAAGCGCCATCAGCAAGCACTTTCCTACAGGAGGGGATTGGGGAGGGGGAGGGCAGGCAAGAAGAAGAGTAAAGGTTAATGGCAACAATCTTGAGTTAATTTACTCCATTGGAGAGACACAGGGTACCTGTAAACGTTATCTTTGGCATTTGCAGCATTCATTCCTCTTTGATTTTTGAAAACATGTGCTTAGGAGTTTGACTCTATCTTAGAGCCAAATAAGAATCAGGATGACTTTTTTCTTCACCCAGGTCTTTTGTGGTTATTTGAGCTGAGATTCATTTTCTAAATTTCCTCCAAGCCTCAACCATTTGAAACTTTTTCCAATTACACAAAGCAAAGGAAATTAGACTGTTACATCTATATTAGCATAAATATCCTATGATGCTCAGTTATGTTCACTTACCACCCCCTGCACCTCACACAATGACATCCATCAGGTAATGACATGTCTAATACACAGTAAATGATTCTGTCAAGAATCAATGAGTGGATCCTCCTTCTGCCAGGAGGCTCTGGTGTATATGACCCCATTGTCCATGCAAATCCTAAAAAGGAAACTACTAAAGAAAGAAAGAAAATTGTCCTATTTTCATCATGTAAAGTCGGGGTTGGGAGGGGAGATGGCAGGGCAGCTACAAGTTGTCACCCAGTGATTCTGCAAAGAGGTTCATCTTGTCCTGTTACATTCACATGATTCATTTACTAAGTACATGCAAGTTAAGGATATGTAGATAACACACTCCTCTCACGATCTGGGGGAAAGCTGGTAGAATTGTAGTATGAGGAACATAACAGTTAAAAGCAGGAGGCCTGGGTTTGTATTCCAACTTTGCTTCTTGTTCTGCTCCAACTAGCCTAGTCATTCAAAACCTTCATAAACTCATCTTCAAGATGGACATAGGAATGTTTCTTACTCAGGTAAAGAAAGATTTTATAATTTATTCACTTTAACTTTGTTTTAACCCAATCATTCATTTTCCAGAAGGACTTGTAGCATGTATACTCTTGAATTAAAAAAAAAAAAAAAAAAAAGTTTACTCATTTCTTTGAAAAATGGAAAAAAAAACTGTTCAACAAAGCAAACTTCTAAAGTTCAAAAAGTTTATCAATTTTCTGTTCAGGAAATAGAAAGTTCTTTTCAAAAATTCTGCTTGTTCAGAAAACATTGCTCCTCTGAAGCAGACCATTTTGAGTCCCTTGATGTGCTGTCTACCAAACAGACTGGAAGGAGTATAATTGTGTTTCATGTATTACCTGAGTGACAGAATTGTCTTATCATGGGATTAGCAATCTAGCAAGAGAGAGGCAGCCCAATGAATATATCAGCCAACTAGCAATCTAACAAATTTCTGGGCTAAAATAAAGTCCATCTATTTCTGCTAATTGCATTCAGAAATTATGCATTGGGTAATTTTTATTTTGGTGATGACAAAAAGACTAAGGATTTCGGGCTCATGCTCCTTTCTATACTCTGCTCTTAAATTTGACTCTGCATCTGTTGGCAGATCATGCATTGCCTGTTCCTCTGTTTCATTGACCTCTGAATTCACAATATAAGAAAATATCTTATTAAGTATCTTACTAAAATATCTTATCTTTTTTTTTTAACTAATAACTGAGTTCTATTTTTTTTTTTTCCTTCTTTCTGTTAATTTCCTCCAAGAAGTTCTGACACTGGCTTAGTTCTTTTGTGATATTAATCTTCTGGGGTATCAGAGAGACTTTTAAACTTGCATCTTTGCCTATGACTGTCCTATTTGATTTCACCTTTTAGCAGCTTCTTGTGCTTTTGCTGTTTTCTGTTCTCCCAATCAGGTCTCAAATTATGCTAAGATAAATACAGCTGTGATGTTAGAACTGGCTGGTTCTTCTTTTTTATGCCCCAGTTTTACATTTAATGTGCGGATGGTACATTGCATGTAACATAGGTAGCCTATTCTGTGGTAAATATTCCCTAATTGAGGTGTAACAAAGAAGACAAATCTTAGATTCATAAAGTCATGCTGTTTGTACTGAAACAGAACTTAGAGATCTTTTTCAACCACCTAACTTTACAGACAAGGAAACTGAACTCTAAAGAGAGGAAGAGTCTGTCAGAGGTTGTAGATAAGAGTTATTTATTAGATTTAAGTGTAAATTTGGGACTTAAAACACTAATTTGAGATAAAACAGACTTTGTAAAATAGAGGACTGAACAAGAGGTAAATCAGAACATTTGCAACCCAAGTGGATGGGACTAGAAAGGAAGTGGACAATTTTTATGTGTGTAAGGGGAAAAAAGTACAGGAGAGTAGAGACAAGGGGTGAGCAGAAAGGAAATTCACCAGGAAGCAAATTAAGGAGTTAAGAAGGAAACGTGAAAGAGTTTAATAGGGTGACCAGGTCAGAAACTCAAAAGGCCCAATTTCAGAAATTATGTAGATTGAAAACCTTGAAAAGCTAGTGATGAAAGTATACTAGGGATAAGCAAACAAAACTCAAGAGAAAAGCTTAGGGTGTTAAGGATATCTTAAATAAATAATTTGGGCAAAATCTTGGAAGTGATTGTTCTTTCTCTAAGTGAATTACAGGAATTAGTGACATAGTTTAATTTTGTGCAGAAATACTGTAAAATAGGTTGCCACCAGACTCCTTTAAACAAAACAGAGTTAAAGTTAACTATGCATGATTTGCTGATCTGTAAGCAATTCAAAATCCAAGCTTCCATATGCCAAGATAAGGTAGGTCTTATCTTGAGGGTCAGCGTTGTAGCCTAAATAACTGGCTGAGTATGAGATTCTGAAGACCATACATTTTGGTGGAGACTGTTTTTCACTCTTTTGAGTTTTTGGAGTTGCATCTATTACTATGACTTTAGACAATGGCAAAATTGACAGCAATAAAGAATCATTTAAAGGTTTGTTGTAAGTGAAAACAACTCCAACAAGAGGTTGTCTAAATCTACTCTCAAATAATATCATAAACTAGTGACTATGGCAACTTTAAACAATGCCAGTACCTATTCTGCTTCACAACATGCACATGCTTTGATGGAAATAATGTACAGAAATCAGTTATGTTCCTTATTGCCTATACAATTGATAGATCTTGTAAAATCTTCTTAAGAATAAGGTGCAATAAAACACATGTTTATTATCATGAAAATATTCAATAATTATTTATGGAGTCCTTACATTTTATAGAAGACCACAGAGTATCCAAAAAAAAAATGATGCAAAATTGAGTGAGTTTATAGTCTCCATTGTGCTTTATAGATTTTAGCTATATATGCCAAATAGCAGCTTGCCTAGAGTGCAGAGCTTGGCTTCTGTCTCAACATGGCAGCTTTGGGGATTTTTGAATAAAATAGGGTCACTATGTAGCTGAGGTTGCTAATTTAGTATTCAGACATCATTTACTTAAAAAGAAAAATAAGAAATGAGAAAAATCTAACAAGTAAGATGGTATTATTACAAATTACAGAGATAAATAGCAATTTTTAAAAATAAAAATGCCACCCATAATAACTATATTAAAATCTCAACATAAAGTCAGCAAAACAAGGGAGAAAGGACAGATATATGAAGATGAATTATTCAGATCTACCAAGTGTCATTCAAGCTGTTCTGTTTTGAAGATACTCATTAATTTATTCCTTTAGATAATCTTATTAAATATCTACAAGGTACTTGACAGTACAAAATAACAGGACAATGTGTTTAGCCTCAAAAAACCTAAAAATCTGGCAGTGAAAACTCTCTCCACATGAATATCTAAGGTGCAATACATGTTGTAATAAAGGTTGTAATCAACACAGAGAAAGGGGAAAAAAAAGGGTGAGAGCCAGCTCATAAAGAAGGTGACATTTAAACTAGGACTTCATAGAAGAGTAGAATATTTGCAAGTCATCAGCACAGGGAAAGGACATTTTGGACAGAGATAATAATTTATGCAAAGTCCGTGAGGTATAATAGTATATTCCCAACTCACATATCTATGAGAACTTAATATGAGAGAGGCGCCATTAATATGATAATATTATGATAATATGATTATTTAATAATGCTGCTGAGAAATGAGGTATCTCTGTGGAAAAAAAGGTAAAATTAAACCCTTACCTCACACTATACAGAAAAATTTAAATTACAGATGGATGAAAAATATTTAACGTTTTGAAAAACATAAAAGATTTTATTTATAATCTTGAGACAGAGTAAAAAAGAAATAAATGTACACACCATTGAAAAAAGTATTTATATAGGTTACTGTACTCAAATTTAAACCATTTTTACACAAAGGACACCATAAACAAGGTAAGGAGATACTCCACAATTGGGGGAGGGTTTTTGCAAAGCACATAACAAAACAAATTATTATACAGAATTTTTAAGGAATGTTTACACATCAATGAGAAAAAGTATTACAAGGAATCTCAATAGAAAAATAGTCAAAAGGTAATAGGTAATTCTGAGAAAAGAGAAAAAAGATTGTCAGATATAATTTCAGACATCGGTTTGGCAAAACATTAAATATTTGATGGCAGCAGATGTGAGCAAGATGTATAAGATGGTAGAACGTTCATATACTGTGACAGAATTAAAAATGGGCTTGGAGAACAATTTGGCAATATCTAGCAAATCCAAAGACACATGTTCCCTTTATCCCATAAACTTTGTCCCTAAATATATAATACAATGAACTCTATCTAGTGAATGTGTCCAAGGGATGAAAAAAGAATGTAGGCTGCCGCATATTTTTGTGTGTGTAAAAGTAAGGAGCTAAAACAAACAAACCAAAAACAAAACATTAATATCAGTTAACAAGAGAAAGTATAAGCATTTAAAGACGAATAAGCTAGACCCGTATCAACATGAATAATTCTTAAAAATACAATGTTGACCAAAAAATTGTCAGGTTGATGATACCACACATAAAGTGTGAAGAGATACGAAAAAGTATTATTTTTTTTAAGGAGTAAAAAATATTAAAACACACATGACTGAAGTTAATAAATGCCAAATTCTACCTGCCTGTAATGCTTTCTTTCTTATAAACAAACAAACAAACAAATACACAAATAAATAAATAATTGCGTAGAGGCCAATCCCTACGTAGGTATGTTTGTTAGATGGTCCTCCACAGTTTTCCATGTGTTCTGTTTGTTCTATGATGTGGAACCGGGTTTTCAATTATTTGTATACATCTCAGGAATCATCCAAAATGAAATGTTTCAAAGACTGATATTTGCACCTGTTTTATAATCTGTAGTTGATAGAGGGCTAAACTATTTATGCAGATGGTCTTATTTTTGTTACAATGAGGTTGCCTCTCTGTCCACTCATAGACTTCTTTATTTATTGTTTACTGTATTCTAGCTTCTTGCTGCTAAACATGGGTCTGACCCTTTAACACAAGGGTCCTCAACCCCTGGGCACAAACTGGTGGAAAGGGGCCACACAGCAGGAGGTGAGCGGTGGGTGAGTGAAGATTCATCTGTATTTACAGTTGCTCTCCATCACTCGTGTTACCACCTGAGTTCCACCTTCTGTCAGATTAGCAGCAGCATTAGATTCTCATAGGAGTGTGAATCCTATTGTGAACTGCACGGATGAGGGATCTAGGTTGTTTCTCCTTATGAAAATCTAATGCTTGAGGATCTGAGATGGAGCTGAGGTAGTGATGCTAGCACTATGTTTCATTGCCCCCAAATAAGGCCATCTAGTTGCAGCAAAATAAGGTCAGGGCTCCCAATGATTCTGCAGTATGGTGAGTTTTATAATTATTTGATTATATGTTACAATGCAATAATAACAGAAATAAAGTACACAATAAATGTAATGCACTCGAATCATCCAGAAACTACCCACCCATCTGCACCCCTCCCCCCAGCCCATAAAAATATCATCTTCCACAAAACCTGCCTCTGTTACCAAAATGGTTGGGGACTGCTGCTTTAACAGGATAGAAAATTCTCAACAGTTAGCAGTAGGTTAATGCTTGTTGTAATTTAGGATCACAAAAGCCAGTAATCAACAGTTACTTCACAGACTGAAAAGTTTCTCAAAGTGCAGCAAAGCATGGAATAGACAGGACACACCTCTTGTTTGTTAGGTTTTTCAGACTGTCCCACCAACCATTTGAACAAGTCTCAGCAGGGCAGCTCAGCTCTGTTTCAATTGGCATCAGTGGGGACATCTCGTGGTCTGGGGGTTGTAATTATTTGAAAACTCACCCACTCACTTTCTAGTAAATTATACAGGGAGTTGCCTGAGATCTTCGCTGAAGTTGTCAGTTGAAATGCCTCCTTGTGGCCTGGGTTTCCTCATAGAATGGTGGTTGTATTCATTTTCTATCACTGCTCCAACAAATTGTCATAAATTTAGTGGCTTAAAGCAACTCGACTCAAATGTATTATCTCACAGTTCCATAAGCCAAAAGTCCAATATAGGTCTCACTAGGCTAAAATCCAGTTGTCACCAGGCTGCTTTCCATTCTGAATGAATGAAGGGGAGATTCTATTTTTGTTTTTCAGTTTGTAGAGGCTGCCCAAATTCCTTGGCTCATGGACTCCATCTACCCTCTTCAAAGCCACCATGTACCTGTTCCTTTCTTACACAACCACATCTTCTGACTCTGAACCTTTTGCTTCCCCTTCCACTTTTAAGAAGCTTTGTGTTCATATTGGGCCACTCAGATAATTTTTTTTTTTTTTTGAGTTGGAGTCTCACTTGGTTGCCTAGACTGGAGTGCAGTGGCCGCTCCCGGCCACCATCGACCTGTTACCACTGGGCTCCGGCGATCCTTCCACCTCAGCCTTCCGAGTAACCAGAATTACAGGCATGTGCTACCACACAGCTAATTATATATATATATATATATATAGTAGAGATGAGATCTCGCCAAGTTGCCCAGGCTGTTCTTGAACCCGTGGGCTCAGGCAATCCCCTCACCTCGGCCTTCCAAAGTGCTGGGATTACAGGTTTGAGTCACCGTGCCTGGCCACACTCAGATAATTAAAAATAACTTTCCTGTCTCACAGTCTTTAATTTAACTACATCTACCAAGACACTTTTTCCTTGTAAAGTAATGTATTCACAGGTTAAAGGGATTAGAACAGGGGTATCTTTGCGGAGCCATGACTCTGCCTTCCACAGTGGCTGAGTTGCAAGGATGGAGAGAGCCATGAAGATGATGTATCAACTCTAATGACCTAGCCCCAAGATGCATGCAGCATCCCTTCTATCATGGCGGTATTTGTCATAGCCGTCATAAAACCCACACGGTTTCAAGTGGAGGGAGAAGAGAATGCATTCACTGGTAAGGGAGTGTAAAATTTTGGAAGAATGTATGGGAACAGAAATATCACTCTGGCCATTTTTGTAAAATGCAACCTTCTGCAAATAGTGTAAAAGATGAAAATACTGGCTCTGATATCCAACTGTCTGTGGTAAAATTCTGGCACTTCTATTTAGCAGTAATAGCAGTGTGCCCTTGAGAGAGTCAACCTTTCCAATCTCAAGTTTTTTAATCTGTAAAATGAGGATAACAGTAGTACCATTCCAAAGAATAATTGTAGCAATTAAATTAGATAATTAAATCAAATACCTAGTACTATGCCTGGTTCACAGTAAGGCTTTAATAAATGTTGCTCCCAATTAGCTGTATGAATTTAAGCAAGCTACTCAATCCCTTTAAAATTCAGGAACGTCATATGTCAAATAGTGATGGGAGTACTTATTTCACAGGATTGTTGGAAAGAGTAACTTAATTTAAGTATGGTTGATAGTAAACATTCAATAAATATTACACATATATCATCATAATTATATACACATTTATAATTACATATAACTGTACATGTAATTATAATAACCAAATATGATGGATTATTTCTAATCACTACCCCAAGAAAGTGACATCATACTACAAAATTAAATAGGAGTTAAAACTATGAGACCATATGTGCAAAACTATGAAGAACCTCAAAATTATTTGCTAAATGTAAAGTTTTAATGAGGTTTTTCAAATATGTACCACAATGCAAATGATCAACCTAATAGTACTGTGATTAGTATAGCACTATAAATGTGTGCCTTGATTCATCATAACCAATGACATTGGGACCTGCTGGCTCTGGTTTGAACAACAATACCATGAAAGAATTGGAGCCACAAAGAAGAGAGAAAATGGTCACTTTGAGGCTTTGATGATTGTTAATCCAGTTCGGCTGGAAAGGACTCAGAGAACCATATCTGTCTAAGCTCACTGAACCTAGCCAAGACTGCTTGGAGCAATGCCTTAATTACACTCTGATTAAAATGGCACTGCTCAGAAACAGACTCCAAATTAAGTCATTGTTGTTCTTTAGCAAGTTTTTCTAGTACTGCTAGCTATGATCTATATAAACCCACGAAATAGAAGATACGTTGTTTTTAAAAATTTCTGATTTGTCTTGTCTTTCTGCCTTACTAAGGTGGAAAGTTATTTTTTTGAAAATAAGATTGTGTATGTTGGAGAGGAGCCAGAGTTGGCAGGTGCACACACCTCCTCCAGGACCTTCCAGGATCAGGACCCTGTGATGTTACCAGCAAATCCACTTCCCATCAGGGTCAGCTTCACGGGCATGACCAGTGCAGTTGCACATGGCCCCTGGCTCAGAAGACCTGGGTTTGGGGTTCCATGCTCTTTAGTGACGGTCTTGAAATTTTAGTAATGTTATCTTTGAATTGGGATTTTGTAAATGAAGTCTGATGAGATAATGGAGCATGGGGGTAGTGTGGCTTGGTCACCCAATAATGTGAGGACTGTCTCTGCCATCTCCCCACTTTTCTGAGACAAGTTTGACAGGTCCTCACCTTCTGGGCCTTGAGCCTGCATACTTCCCTCTTCCTACTCTGCTATCACAGCCACCTTCAACCAAGGCTGGGGCTGTTCAGCAGGGGGACGCCCATATTCTGTCACTGCCCCTTGGTGAGGACCTGATGATAACACGAAAAGGATTGGGGTTCAGTAAGCTTGCACCCCACACAATCTCAGGACAGGGTATTTCAGCGGCTCTCCTTACCCAGAGTTGGTGGCATCACAGGGTATTTGATGGGTGATGTCTGTGGGACCTTTTATCCACTCTTGGATCAAAATACCCACAGCGTCCCCCATGAGGTTGAAATCCTTCAGGGCCACAGTCCATGGGGGCCTGAATAATGGACAGGGAACAAAGGAGACTGACAAGTTGATATAGACTCAGGTGCCTGTAAGGGCCACTCGCCCTGTGTGTACTCACCTGTCTGAGAGACTGAATTATTAAAAAGTCAGTGAAAAATTCCGAGAGAGGTCAAATAGGCAGACCTCAGAAAAAAAGAGAAAAGTTTTATATTTTCAAACTTTTAGCAATGCTTCCTTCCCACATTTTGAACAATGGGCCCTCATTTTCATTTTGCAGTGGGCCCCACAAATTATGCAGCAAGCCCTGCTTCCAATAGATTGTCAAATTTCCTTAATGTCTTTCAACTCTCAGCAGTGGTGGAAGTGAATTAGGACGCAGTGCAGGACTTGCTAAGCCTACCACAGAGGAGGCAATTCCCTGGGTCTGAATGGTAACAATTCCTAAGGTAAATCAAATATGGCTTCAATGCGAAGCTCACCAGCTCTCTCAAAATAGTCTTTAAATTGGCCGCTGGCCGGCAGTCTCCAATTAAACTCCCATTCTGATTCATTTCTGTGGTTTGCTCTTGGCACTTTTTTTAACTGAAAGCAGACTTGTAATTGGTTAAAACTGCATAATGATTTTATGGATTTTTAAAAGTACTTCTTACTCTTGGCTGTTTCTTTTCCTTTTTTTTTCCTTTTTAATGGCTTTTGTTTATCTTGTCACAATAGTGACAATGACATAGCTCATTTCATTTGTAGGTGAAGCAGTTAAATTTTAAGGACACCATAAAGAATCCCATGTCTGTCCCCAAATATTCTGATATTCCTCCACTAAGGGCTTGGTTCTTTGTGTTAAAAAGTTGCCTCTGATAAACATGAATAGCCTTTTTCTTTAGGCTTAAAAGTACAGAACCTAATGTGAGTTGATTTTCTACAGGATTTTCAACTCATGACCTAAGATACACCTGGATAATGGTGTAAATTTCCACCTCCCAAAATTTTTGGCCAGGTGTGTTTTTTTCTGCTCGATATTGGCTTTCTACAGGCCAGTGAATATCATGAGATGTTAAATAACATTGCTTCCATATTTTATGTTCTTAAAAATTCTGAGCAAATTTTGCTTATTGAAACACATCTATTCTTTTTTCTTCTTCATGTCTTCACTATATGAGCCACATGCCTAAGAGAAGGAATTACAAAGGAGTCCTCACTTGAACTAAAAGTGCTGGAAACATTTTTATTAAACCACACATTTTATTTTTAATAACCAATGGGTAGTAGCAATAAAGATGTTAACAAGGAGCTGTAATAGGGGAGGAAATAAAGCTGACAGCATTTGCTGGAAGGGTCAACATGAGGGGTAAACCAATGAAAGGACATATGGAAGATTCATAGGTGTTAGGCCTGAGCCTCTGAGTTGATGATGGTGACATTTATTCAGCTGGAGAAACTGGTACAAGAGCTGGTTTGGTGTAGGGGTGAACCAAGAATGATATTTTAGACTTGATGAGCTAGTGATGCCTTTTAACATCTAAGTGGAGACATCAAGGATGCAGTTAAACACAAAAATATGGACCAAAGTGGGAATGTCACAGTTGAATACATAGATGTGAGAGCCAACAGCCTATAGGTTTTATGGAAAAAGGCATGAAAGTTAATGAGATAACCAGGAGCCAGATCACTCTAGAAAAGAACAGAGGGTCTGGGCCTACATTCTGAGGCATCTCAATGTCTGAAGGTAAAACAAGAGCATGAGCAAAGGAGTTCTACAAAGGAGTTTTCAGAGAAGGTGGAGGAAAGCAGGGAGAGTGTAAGGTCACCACAGTCAACAGAAGAGCATGTTTCAAAGAGAGTCTGGTTGACTGTGTCAAACAGAATAAGAATCAAGAAAGCAGAAGGAAGAAGAAAAACGTGATTAATTTTATGGCAGTCAGTACTGACCCTGAGGAGAGGACTCTGAGTAGAATGGTAGAAAAGAAACTTAATTAATAAGGTTGAAAAAAGAAAAAATATATAACACTTTCAAAAATATTTGCTATGAGAGGAATGAAGAAGTTGATGCTAACTAGAGATACACTCAAATGGTTTAGTCCATTATTAAATAATGTTAGCGATTTAACAAATAAAGTTAACTGTTATGACATGAATTGTGTTCCCTCAAAATTATATGTTAAACCCAAGACCTGAATGTGATTATATTTGGAAATAAGATTTTTAAGGAGGTAATTAAGAAGGTAATTAAGGTCAAATGAGATCACAGAATAAGGCCATAATCAAATAGAACTAGTGTCCTTATAAGAAGAGAAAAAGACCCCCCCCACACCCCCAGAACACAAAAAGAAGGAGAGAAGTTGCAAGTCAGGAATAGAAGCTTCACCTGAATCCAACCCTGCTGGAACCTTGATCTTGGACTTCCAACTTCCAGAACGGTGGGAAGATAAACTTCTCTTGGTTGAGCTACCCGATCTTCAGTATCTAGTTACAACAGCCTGACACAGTAGCTTATAAGTATACTTACAAAGTATTGTCTAAAACAAAAGTATTTTTCAATGGTTTCAATATTGACAAAATGTTTCTCATATTTCTGTTGATCTCAGTCTCAATTCAGTATATATATATATGTGTGTGTGTGTATATATGTATACACACACACACACATATATATTAGTTTCAGCTACTTCATCCTCTAGATTACCCTTCGCATAAGCAGATACACCAATATTTAACCACTTGTTCAGGCCAAAAATCTCAAATACATCCTTAGTTACTTTCTTTTATGGAACACATATAAAACATTGCATTGGCTCTACCTTTAAAATATAATCTAATCGCTTCTGTTCTCCTTCACTTCTTCCTGAGTTTTAGCTACCATCATCTGTCCATTGAAATTCCCTGTTAACTGGTCCTGTATTGCATCTAAAATATGAACCAAGTATCACCTTACCTCTGCTCTCAACATTCTCATGGGTTTCCTTCTCACTGAATAAAATCCAAAATTTTTACTATGGCCACAAGGCCACGATGATATGACCCTTAGTACTTCTTTGTATCACTGAACTGTTTTTATATATAACAAACAACCTGAAAACTCAGTGGCTTAACACACATTTATTATCATTATGTGTCTGTAGCCTAGCTAGGAGTTGACTGCTCCAAGGTGGATTCAACTGGGATTGCTTGGCTGGTTGGCTCTGCTCCTTCAGTGACCAGATGACTGGACTGAACTGTTCTCAAACCAGTAGAAGATGTGCAAGAGGGAGAGCAGAAACAGGAGAAAATTCTTAAGGATTAGAACCCAGAACTGGCAAATTGTCATTTCTACCTATTCTATTGACTACCGTAAGTCACATGGCTAAATCCTAAGTGAAGACTAGGAAAATATGCTATTTTCTTTGGGAGAAGGAGCTTACAGTATCACATGGAAAAGGATGTACATCAGGGAATCGTAAATGACTATTACTGGTAATATAGTCTAACACATACTAGGATCCAATTTCCTAACTTCTTTTTGCTCCTTGGACTTCAAGGTACACACTTGCCAGTCAAGCTACTATCTCATGGCCTGTGGACTGTGTTTTCTTATACTTGGGACACTCTTTATCTATTTATCACAGGGCTCTTTTTGTTTCACGCAGGACACAGTTAAAATGTCATATCCTTAAGGGTTCCTGTGACCATGGGTCAGCAAACAGTGGCCCATGGACCAATTCTTGCCTGTTGACTATTTCATCCCCCCTCATTTTTATTATTATGACTCTCTTTGCATTATAATAGCAGAGTTCAGTACTTTCAAGGAGAGATCCCCAAAAAACAAAGTTGTCGTTTGGAAGGTGGGACCCTTGCAGTACACTTGAAATTTGTTCCTCTGGATCAAACGGTAAACCAAAGTTTTTATCTGGATGTTTTGAGAAGGTTCGTTCATGGTTTAAGGAAGAAACGTCCTGAGTTGTGGCAAAGACATGGCTGGTTCTTTCACCATGAAAACACATCTGCCCACACCATGCTGAGTATTTGGTGGTTTTTGATAAAAAACAACATGATCCCCATGGCCTACCCTCCTCATTGTCCCAATCTCACCTGAGTGACTTTTTTTTGTTTGTTTGTCTCTCTGAATTAAAAAGTTCCTCAAAGGGAAAAGTTTTGCTGATGTGGAAGAGGTGAAACAAAAAATGGCAGAAGGACTAAAAGACGTCAAAATCAATAGTTCAAAAACTGTTTTGACCAGTGGAAAAAGTGCCTCGATAGGTGTATTGCATCAAATGAAGAGTACTTTGAAGGTGATTGAGGTTTAAATGTGTAAGAATAAATACACAATGTTTAATAAATGAATTTTGGGGTTTTTTGGATGCCACTTGTATATCAGAAACTGCCAAAAAATTTGAAGTATTTACTATATTTCCTCTCCAGAAACGTTTGCCTACCCATGCTCTATCCCACCATCAAGTTTTATTTTTCTTCTCAATGCTTATGACTTCTGGACATTGTATAATATGTATTTTTGTTTATGATAGAGCCCCTTTATCAGACTATAAGATTCTCTAGGAAAGGGTTTTATCCTGTTTATTGTTGTAGTGCTAGTCCCAGAAATGTGCCAGGTACTCAGAATTATGTTCACATCTCCATTAAGTCTTTGTGCAAATGTCACTTTCCCAATGAGGTCTCCCCTGAAAACCCTGTCACTTCTAGGTCCTCTTCCCCTGCCCTACATATTTTCTTTACTTTATGGACCTTATTGCTTTCTTCCATACTACCTAAATTTCTTATTTTTATTGCTTATTGACTAACTCTTTGTGACAATGTAAATTTCACAGGGGCAGAGAGACCTGTATCTGAAATGCTTACTTGGTATAGTGTCTGCCATAGAAGAAGCGTTCAATAAATATTTGTAGAATGATGGAATATATAGAGAGCACTTATTAGAAATCAAATTTTAAAATTTTAAATTTAGAGAATAAACTAAATGACAGGAGGTAATATTGTTATCCAGTGTTTAGCAGATCCTTGAGAAAACTCTCTAAAGGATACTCAAGTCCTACAACTTTCCCATGTAATGAGGGTTCTTTATCATAAAAACAGAAGAGGCTAACAGCATACAGACCAGGCATGTCAAGGTTGTCACAACCTTTGCTGAAAGGCGTGCTGCCAGTCAGCATCAAGGAAGAACGGAAAACAGCAGCAAACATCCTGACCACAGCCCTTCTATAGTATTTAGATATCTTGTTTCCTAGCTCTCAATATACGTATCTTAATAAAGAAAAGAAATTTCCTTTTGAATTACAAGTAAGTAAATTAAAATTCGAATTGAATTTCACCTTGGACCCAGAATTTGTGCCTCCTGGGGGAAAATATCAGAAAGTGGGGGAAGTCAGAACACTGTCCTCATCCCACTAGCATGTTGCTGGATCAATCATGAGAGTAGTTTTTCTGTCTCCTCTGTTGCTCACTACCTATCCTCAGAGTGAACAATACCAAATGGAGTGAGAACAATTTGGAATGAAGATTATTACCTTTAGGAGGCTGGAGACAGTTCAGGTAATACCTAGACATACCCAGATGAGTTGTGGTGAAAGGATGGTTCTCATTCATTTGTGGAAGCTGCAACAGGGTCACTTCTCAGGGGTAGGAACAGCTGCCTGTCACCCGGATGCCCTGAAGTTTCTGCCTATTTCTCAAAGGTAAGAGGACATATAAAGACTCACATTCTGTAATCCCAGCACTTTGGGAGGCTGAAGTGAGGGGATTGCCTGAGCCCACGTGTTCGAGAACAGCCTGGGCAACTTGGCGAGACTTCATCTTTACAATAAATTAAAAAATTATCTGAGTTATAAAAAATTATCTGGCCTATAGTTCCAGCTACTTGGAAGGCTGATGCCGAAGGATCACTGGAGCCCAGCAGATCAGTGCTGGGATGGTCATGAGTTTACCATTGCACTCCAGCCTGGGTGACAGAGTGAGACTCCAACTCAAAAAAAAAAAAAAAAGACTAATGTCACATAGTCTAGTTGAATAAATTAAATAGCTATCAGGTGGGGAATTTGTTGATGGTAGTGTTATTATTACTTGCTGTATAATGCCAGTGCCCTGCCATATCCCCTGGCCCTTAACACACTGAGGTACAGCAACCCAGCTTCCAACTGCCAGCACCTGTTCTTTGCCTAAGGGTTTTCTCTTGCTTCTGGAGCTTCTTGGCCACCTGCACAGACTAGAGGTGCAGGGGGATTAGCAATCCCCAGGAGCAGCCCTTCACCAGTGACTGACAGGAGATGGTGCATAAATACCCCAGTGTCTTCATTCATTTAGTGGGTTGACTCTGGGATGTGTGTTTTAAACAGTCCCAGAGTGAGACTGAGCAACAGTCACCTGCAGTGGTGACTGCTTTGATAATGTGATATTTATCAGCTCTCTTCACCATCTTCTTTTCTCTAAACCCCCCCTCACTGGTGTTTTCTTTCACCTTTCAAATAAACTACTTGCACTCAAATTACTGTGTCAAGATTTGCTTCTGGGAAAACCTAGACTTAGAATAATGCCTACCGAGTTCATACTTATCTTTAGTTCCCTAGCCAAATTGAATGTGTATAGATTATCTATCTTATTTTTGTTTCAAATACTAGGGAAAATATGTTTATCTTGCAAAGCCATATTTTCTTCTTTAAGAGTAGTTTGAAAGCTATGGGAACATTTGACATCAACTTTTCTAGTAACTTTCTTATTCTTAGTTATAAATGGTTACAAATGTCATTGCGACTGGAAAGAATTGACAAAATATTCACAGGTGTGTTAACTTTTAGGTTTTTTTTTAATTTAATAAAATATTTTTAGATCTGGATGTTTTTTCATATAGCCCAAATCCTTAATTTTATAAATGAGAACTCTTTAGGCAGAATAAAGTTTGTGAAGTGACTTATCTAAGATCTCATTGCTAATTGGTTTTGCAGTTAAAATCATAAATTAAATTCAGATATTACTTAAAAGTTAATTCTATTTGATGCCTAGTCAAGTGCTCTATATCTATCCATAAGGTTTGTATTTCTAGATCGTGTGGGAAAGGGAAATTTTATTATTATTTTTTACCTCCGTTCTACCTTTGTGAGTAGTAGAGTGTTAACTTCTTAACATAAAAGAAGCTCCTTTGTGTGATTTCTAAGTTTACCTGAATACCCAGGGTAATATCCAGGGTATTCCTTTCAGAAAAGAAGAAATGCCCTTACTTTTTCTCTCTGCCAACTTCTGCAGCCATCAGCTACAGAAAAAGTCATTCTGTTGCGGAGTAGTCATATGCCTCCTGGAACTTGGGAAAGATGCTTCTTGCCACCCTAGAGAAATGCATATGGCTGTTGTGCTTGTATATTTCTGCTCTGCCCCCTACCAGACCCAGTGTATGTGCCTCTCTGTAGATATTCATGCCCACCTGTCCCACATACTTTGACCCTATAACAGTCCTCACCCAAAAGCATGAATGTGCCCTTTCCTGCAGCTAGAAAGCCCATGCCTTACCACTATGGTCTCATTTTGTAACACCTTAGGTTGCCTCTGCCTCCTGCTGGGGTCAGGATTGACTTCACTCAGGAAGTTTCCATCACCATCAAGACTGTCTCATCAGGCACTCAGAGACTGACCTAACCAAACTCCTAGAGGTTCTGGTTTCCCAGGAGGTTGCTTGACACATTCCAGACATGCCATCATCATGGATTTTGAATTAAAAATAGTTTTTGGCTATTTTAAACAAAACATATAGTATTAGTATTTTGCACATTCTAGAGACTGGAGATCAAAACAGAGAAAGCTTAATGACTTTCCCAGAATTACTGTACCATCAATAGATTTGAAAATAAAAACAAAAACAACAACACACAAAGCCTCTTGATTTCTTCTTACCTTGAGTTTTTTACTGTCCTCTGTCTGTTTTTTTTGTTGTTGTTGTTTGTTTGTTTGCTTTACTCCCAGTTTATCTGTAGGGAGATGCATAATGGTTAATTTCCTCCTAAAGAATAATCCATCTAGGGCTGTAGATGCTGCATACATCTGCGAGGCTCTTAAGTATCTCATGCATTATGTGGCCCAAATGGCTACATTAGAAAAAAATCCCAATTAGTGAAATTTAAATATGGAATTTCTTTGAATAGCAATTCTCCTTTCATATGTTACTACATCCTGATCAATGGCACCAAAAAGCAAGAGGTTTCTCTTATTGCTATATATTTTTATTTCCCTCCAAATATCAATGCCACATCAACTGTTAATCTGAAAAACCTCATTTAATGTCAGCTTGCTCACAGTTATGAAAATTCAGGTAATGTATTCCTGTTACTAATTGTATTTGAGAAAGTGTTATTAATTTCATATATCAAGTTCGTAGTGGCCATCTGTTCCCTCCGAACTGCTGCGTCTCCCTCCATCTGCCCTGTTTTTCTTCTGCTAATCGGGTGGCAAGGGCTCAGATGATCGGGAAGTTTCTCTCTGACTTTTGATTTGTCACTCATCATCAAGCCAGCTGTGCATTTGTAACAGACTCCTCCAACGGGTGGTGGTGAATTTAAATCTGTCTGGTTTTCTTTCTTTTTTTTTAATAAAACTTTTTTTTGTCAAAAAAATGTTTAAAGGAAGCCAGATTGTATTTTCTACACTGTAAAATGTGCTTTGCTGCCACTAATTTGGCTGCATCTGCACTCTCATGAATATAGATGAAGGTACATGGCCAGGATATTATTAGGGACTGCAGCGAGCAGGGAAGAATTTTAAATGCGGCAAGATACCATAGTTTAGATTTCTGAGAACATTAGGACAAACTAACGTGAAACTGCTGACATTTGCTAGCTTTAAGTTCAAGATGAGTTTTTGAATCTTAACCACAAAGATTCTTCTCTGAATATTTTTGCATGTGTGTGGTTGGGCAGAGGAAAGAGGTTATGAGGAGGATTCTGGGAGAATATTATAAAGTCAAAAATGTTTTCATATCAAGTTTCTTCACCTTTTCTCTCAGAAATCATGGAGTCAATGTGCAAGTGACTTGTGTGAGTTAATATCTCATAATTGAGCAAGCAGGGGCATATTAGCTAACATTAAGACTTTCCAAGCAACGAGAATTCAACTTGTGGGGTCAAATATCAAGCTTACAGATTTGGAGACTTGAAGATGAACATAGGATACTAATTATTTTTGTTTGTGGTTATTATATATTTTAGTGTTAATAACTGGTCATATGTAGTAAATATTTACTGAAATGTCATTCATTTTTTTTTCTTATAAGCATTTTCTGTAAAGTCCAACAGACAATTGCATCACTCAGATCTTTATAATGATTTAAAAAGTTGTATTTTGCCTTCAAGATGATTCAGTATAACTTGATATGAGAAAATAGTCAACCCATATTCAATAAACATTTATTAAGAGTGTACTTTTAGGAATAGAAAGAAATTCAAAATAATGAGGGAAATATCTGTCCTCAAGAAGCTTAAATCTATTGAGATCTATTGACTACATAATGTGACAAGATACTCTATGACATTTCCAGTTATAGCTGCTGCTAATAAACTGAGAAGCAGCAATTGCCAGAAAAAAAAAACATGTACAAATCTTCATCTGAATAAACATTTTGACTTGTATTCGCTCTAAAACAAAGATTTCTAATGTTCACTACATATCTAGTTAGTTAATTTTTTGTTGTTTTTGAGTTGGAGTCTCACTCTGTCGCCCAGACTGGAGTGCATTGGCCGCTCCCGGCCACCGCAGCCTCGACCTGCTGGGCTCCGGCGATCCTTCCGCCTCAGCCTTCTGAGTAGCCAGAATTACAGGCATGCACTACCACACCCGACTGATTTTTTGATTTATTGTAGAGATGAGGTCTTGCTGCCCAGGCGGGTCTCGAACCTGCGGGCTCAGGCAATCCACTCACCTCAGCCTCTCAAAGGCGTGGGATTACAGGCTGAGCCACTGAGCCCGGCTAATTAATATTTTTTACATAAAAAAGTGAAATTTTTTTTCTCATAGCCATGGTACTTCAGTATCAAACAGGGCAGCCACACTTGCTGTGGAAAAAAAAAAAAGGTTTTAAAAAAAAACTGTTCACAATGGTATGGTTTTAAAAAAAATACCCGGGAACTTACATTTCAAAGTACAAAGTGTCTATGCCTTAATACCATTTAATTATGTCCCCTAAGATGATATGTAGAAGTCCTGACTTCCAGTACCTATGAATATTACCTTATTTGCAAATAAGGTCCTTGCAAATGTAATCAAGTTAAAATGAAATGTGGGACTAGGATGGGCTGTGTAACCCAATAGGATTTATATTCTTATAAGAAAAGGTAGAGAGACACAGTGGGAGATACCATGTGATGATAGAGCCAGAGACTGGATGATACCTCTACAAGCCAAGGAACACCTGAGATTTCCAGCAACCACCAGAAGCTAGGAAGAGGAATAGAAGGATTCTTCCAAAGCCTTAAGACAAATTTTGGCCCCACTGATCCCTTCATTTCAGTTTTCTAAACTCCAGAACTGAGAAAATAAATTTATGTTATTAAGCCACTGAGTTTGTGGTAATTTGTTACTGCAGCCTCAGGAACTAATACAATATCATAATGCAATTTAATAAATAAAAATAAGAAGTTTGATCAATTTTTTTTAACTTCCAAAATACATGTTTAACTTCAACAAAGGGAGTCCAAAGTCCTCATAATGTTTCTTAACATTATGAAGGAGTCAGACCATCCACTGACATTTTAAAGTTTTTGAAATAGTTTTCTTCCCTAAAACTTTTGTCATAAAAATAAAATAATTATGTAACTGCCAAGTATTTTTTAATTACTAGAGTTAGTGACATGAGAAAAAAAGAACAGAGAAAATAGCAGACGTAAATTATTTCAAGGAATAATGGGTGACTATTATTTACTATTACCTTTACTTCTTTAACTATCTTTTACTGGAAAAATTATGCCTCTATCTTTGTTTCCCCAGGGATTTTACCCTTTTCCTGGGCATCCTGCTACCAAACCAGGATCAAGTTTCATTTTATTTTTCACCTTGTCTTTTGATACCACTTATTCACTTATGAAAACCCATTTTGTATATAAGCTTTTCTATGAATAAAAAAAATTGAGATACCAACATGTGAGCTCCTTAAGAGAATTTTGCGGGTTTCCAGTATCGTCCAGATCTGTAAGAAGAAAACATTTAAAACTTAACCTACGCATCCCCTTCGTCTCTTGCAGTTGCCTGTTCCCCAAGTTTTTCTCTCTGTGCCCACCAAAAAAGTCCCCAGAGATTCTGTGATGACCCCTTCCCTTCACCATGATCTAAATCTTGATGATATTTTCCAGCTTACTTAGATTAGTTTTTGATTGATGCCAATACTCCATAGCTCTAAAAAAATTATGTTCTTTGACTTGTTCTAAATGTTGCCCTTTCTAATACATCCTTGCAAATCAAAGTGTGATCTGGGGACCAGAAGCATCAGTATCACCTGGGAGCTTGTTAAACTATAGCCTCTCTGAGGCGCCTGATTCAGAGAAAAACATTTCGAATAGTCTCGCCTGTGATTTGAATGAACGCTGAAGTTTAAGAAGCCGTGCATGTAACACATTATTGTTTTTTCCTGCAAATTTCCAAAGCAACGTCTCATAGTACTATTATGTTCTGGGTCACAGAACGACTCTCTTTGGGATATGCCTGTTTCTTTTTTGATAACAGTATCCTTCCTTCCTATTTATGTAAATCAAAATCTTTTAACATTTATGGAATTTGTGTGTGAAGAAAAAGGGTAGAGAAAGACTCCAGAGCATAAGCATTACCCCACAGTATTACCATTGATTCTTTCCTAATGTACCATGTTCATTTATACCAAGACCTTGGAATATCATTAACGATATTAATAGAATATACATTAACAACACAGAAGGGAAGACCAGGCCCATTTAAGCGATAGTTCTGTTTCCTTTCCCTAGGTAGATAATGAAGTAGATTCACTTTTCCCATGACACTGGGCTGCCTGATATTTTGCTGTGTTACATGACGTGCTTCAGCATGACTAATACATCCCAGCTGGTCTCAACAGCAGGAAAATGTGTCGTGGGGGGAGGGGTGACATGGTTAGGAAGTTACGCGTGCGCAGGCAGACCAGGCTCTGTTGTGTCTATGAGTAGAACTGGGGGGGTGGGATGGGAAGAAAGAATGAATGAAAAGGGGGGAAATGAGGAAATCCCAGGAGTTCTGGAGACTTGAAATTTTTCAAGCTGTCATTTACCTTTGCAAAGTTGTGGTTGGTGACTGTGTTTACAGGCTTGGCTCTGTAAACAGCACATGTGCAAACCGTTAGCTATTGTTTTGAAAATGACAGTATGGCCAATAATTTCAATTTCAGTGTTTAAGCGTGAACCAGATGACGCTATGTTTTATTTAAAACTGGGCATGTATCATGAAGGGTGGAAACTTGTACCTCTCAAACACTTTTATATTGTGTAGGGTGCCATATGTTGCCTGCTTTCAGGTTTTTAAAGTGATTGCCTACTGCCTCAAGGTAGTTTGTCTCAAGATTATAATCCTCATCTTGCTGGAGGGCAGAAGCGAACCCATTAATTTAACAGCACGCTAATGGGATTGGTATAAAGGTGTTAATTCTATTCACTACTCCTTAAGGATTCAATTGAATGATAGTATGGTAAGAAAGGAAAGATATGAAGCCATACAAGAGATTTGACCAATGTGTTTGTAAGTGGTCTAAAAAATAAATAAAATTGGTCTAAAGTAATTTTTTAAAAAGTAAAATTCATTAGTTAGATGAAGTCATTTCTAACTTAAAATTCTTTTCAAATCTTAGATTACAAAATGAATCTTCCTTATTTTACAACTTTGGATGGAAATCAATTTCTTGCTCCCTATTTATTCAAAATGAAGATAAGAATGCATTCTAACATTTGCTCTGATTTATCCTGGGTATGTATTAAAGAAATTGCTGAATGCATATTCTGGCTGAGTATTTAATTTTGATGAGATTTGGGCAGGTCATTGAATAAGAGATCTCTGCTCTCTCGGATTGCCTTTAAAAATGAGTACCTGATGTTCAGGTGATGGGAGAGGCACCTCACTCTGAAATGACACTGATCAGCTAAATGCCATTAGCTTATGTGGTCCTTGACCCTCTCGAAATGTGAGACTTTGTTCTCAGCAGGGCTGTGGGCAGCAGGGAGAGAGGCACGTGTGGGTGAAGCCCACCACATGTTTGATAAAGGTCATACAAATTTGTTTTTTCTTAGAGGAATGTGTCTCTAATCTTTGGGACTCCAAGGCCTAAACTCCTAGATAATTGTTTATCCTGGGCTGGTTGCCCAAGCATTTTGCTCCTGAGATTCCTGTTCTGTCTTCCTCAAAGGAGGCGCAGGTTGTCTCTCTGGTCTTGCTCCCGTCTCACTGGGTATTCATCCAAAAGACCACTATCACTTAAATCGCTTAATACTAGTATCCATGTTCAACTAATATCTTTCTTTAAGAGAATTGGTAGTTTATAACAGGATTTCTTATCAGGTAATAACTATCTAGGCTTATTTTAAAAATCCTTTCTTGTTGGCATAAATAGCCAAACCCAGACATGACAGAAGATTAGGTTTCTCTCTAGGCAGGGTTCAGACAGTGTCTTCTTTGTGTTTGGCTCTCTTCTTTTGTAAGATGTGATCAGCAGCCCTGTATTTGGAGGCCTGGGAGGGAAGAGATTAAGTTCTCCTCAGCTGGCAGTCTGAGGGTGTGGCTTTTTAACATTTTGGCTAACAGATGGTGACAAACCAACAGGTGCTCCAAGATCACTGCACCAAGCTTTTTACATCTGCTGGGCGCACACACAGTGTGTGGCTGCCACTTCCCCCACGCCAGCTGGGGCCTTGGCTGCTACCAAGCCAGGCCGCAACAAGGTGCAGAGAGATGGAGCCTGGTGACCTTCAACTATTAACCTACTGATATGGTGTGCTTTAGAGGATAAGCAGGGCAAGAATGCTTTGATCTGAATAGGACACAGTGAAAAGAGAAACAAAAGGTGCAGAACCTGAGGTGAAGTGAGGAAGTGGCAGCCGGTTTTGCCAACAAAATAGACTTCTCAGGATTTGACAGCTTCTCTCATTAAGGCCAGAGATTTTCACTTTTAGCAAGGACATTGCCCTATCTTTATTGCTGTCCTGGAAAATGTTTTTGATGCCCTAAAAAATGTCCAATGGAAACAGCCCAGAGAATCCTTGAGACACAGTCTGCTTTGCAACAGTAACAGCTAGTCTTTAGCATGCCTTGTGTATACAGTGCTGTGCCTGAATTATCTCATTGCGTTCTTACAGTTTTATAGGGCAGGCACTGTTATTGCCATTTTACTGAAGAGAAACCAAGGCACAGGAGGCTAAGTGATTTACAACTGGAAGAGAACAGAGGCAGTACTTACTGATTCAACATTAAACACGTTTATTGAAAGTCTACTATGTGCCAGGCACAGGCTTATGTGCCAACTCCCCAAACCAAGTAGTTCTGACTCCAAGACACCTGTGTTGAACAGCTATGTGGAACAGTCAGGAATTAACTTATTTTAGACCTCTGTCTGCCTGAAACTGTAGAGAGGAAAAAGGTACTTGAAGTTACTAGGAGTTGCAACTTCATGTATTAACTCCATCTAGAAAAGGTTGGGCGTGTGTGTGTGTGTGTGTGTGTGTGTGTTTTGTGGTTTGATTGTTGAATTTATGCCACATAAAAGAAGGTCGTACTCCCTTGCCATTTTACTAATTCTGATCATTAATCTTGTTAAAAGCTAAGATTTTGAGACTAAAGCATTGTCTCTCCTATATCCTGATTTTTACAGTTGAGGAAAATTACTCACAGAACTATCTCCTGGGGTTCTGCAGCTCTGTGATATCAAACAGGGACTGGAACTCCAATTTCTTCATTTTCTACCCTTGATTCAAATCTATTTTTTTCCACACTAGATTGCTTCATTTCCATTTCCATGTGTTTCATGCTCATCTCTGTAAAGGATTTGAGAAAATCGTTGTAACAGGCTGGCTGCCACCTCCAGTCTCAGCTGTCAACCTTATGCCTGTTGAGTGAGGAGCAAACACAGTAGAGCCATGTTTAGCCATCCGGGGAAGGAGTCACTAACCTGGGTGACCTAACAGAACTGAATTCAAGAGAAGGGTCAAAAGATACAACAGGATGAGTTGACATAGGAAAAGGAAGAGTGAATTAGAAGGGCTAGTCCAGAAACCTGAGGGTTATTTATTTTAAGAAAGACTATATCCTGGGTCTGACTGGCAGCAAGAAGTCAGAGTCAAAGTGCTTGACCTCAAAAACACCACAAGCTCTTAAAATAATTACAGCCATAGCAGAAAGAATACTTAGACTCATTGACATACACCTGCCTCAATCATAATTTGCTGAGGAATTGGAGAAGTTCTGAGTCATTGAGCAAGAGCATAGCCTTGATGCTTTGCAGATATGAAGAGCAGGAAAATCAGGGAAAGCAGAGGAAGGGACTTTCAGGACTGGAAGCCATTGTGATCATAGCTCCTCCACAGTCAGATTCTGCAGCAAACTTCACAGAGATGTGACTCAGCAGTATGAATTTGGGGATCTTGTCCGTTGTGGTCCCTACTTATTCCCATAAAACTGTTGCACTTCCTGGCACCAAGTAGAGGCTAAATGTATGTGTTAAATGGATAATAAGATGCTGCTTTTCAGCATGAAGTGTGTACCTTGGCCAGGTGTGGTGGCTCATACCTATAATCTCAGCACTTTGGGAGACTGAGGCAAAAGGATGGCTTAAAAAAAGGAGTTGAAGATCAGAATTAACAAAACAGTGAGACTCTGTCTCTAATATAAAATAAAAAAAATTTTTAAATGTGTATCAGACATTTCAGTCTTAAAGAATTTTAAACAGTGACCATATTGACAAGTTAGTTAAAATTTATAGTGGCCAATGTTTGCTGTTTAGGAATCACCAGAAACGTGATGCTTAGTAGCCAAGAAACCAATGTTAATAAAAGCCATAGTTTTTTTCTTTTCTTTTTCTTTTTTCTTTCTTTTTTATTTTATTTTTTTATTTTTAGATACAGGACCTCCCTCTGTTGCCCAGGCTGGAGTGCAGTGGTGTGATCATTACTCACTGTAACCTCAAACTCCTAGACTCAAGGAATGCTCTCACTTCAGTCCATGAGTAGCTAGGACTACAGGCATATGCCACCATTCCTGGATAATTTAAAAAGTTTGTTTGTAGAGATGGAGTCTTGTTATATTGCCCAGGCTGGTCTCGAATTCCTCAAGTGATCCTCCCACCTTGGCTTCCCAAATTGCTGGGATTTCAGGCATGAGCCACTGTACCTGGCCCATAGCTCCTTTAAGTAAGAAAATGTCTCCTGGATAAAATTTGTTTGATTTTTTTGCTGCTTTTCTAAAAGACTAAGGATTTAGAAATATCATTCAAAAATCTATAAAATAATTTTTGATTGAGGCCAAAAACATTAGATTCTTACTTGTTTATTTTTTTGTCAAGTCCAGATATGAGTAAAAACACACTTATGATTTCAATATTCCTTTGTATAAAAATACACATACATGTCAAAAGCAGTTTGTCTAATCAGAGACTACACTTGTGTTTATCTATCTTATTCCTGACTTCCTGGGAACTTAGATGCCTAACGTGGGCACACAGCCTTACCAGAGAACCTCACCCCATGACAGAGCTCTAAGTTACGTGGGATGGTTTGGGACTTGTTTGTTGACTGCTGATCTTACAGCCTGGTGGGTTTTTCAAGTGTAGTGGAATGGAAAACTCAGTTACTCTTGACTCAAACTAAATAGTTATCTATCAAACTGTGAGTCCCTCTCTGCTCTGTGGGCGTATTTAAAATTAGGAAGAACACAGCAGCCACTTGTCTTAGCGAATACAGTGACTTGCCTTGGGCCACACAAGAGCAGCCAGGCACATTGCCAACTCTGACAGCGATGGCAGGTTCTGGGGCATAGACTTAGGGAGCCTCATTTCGAGTGTTAGATGGATCTTTGAGCAGTGCACGTCGGCATAAATAGCAAAAAGATCCCCACAACAGTATTAACCCCACAGCTAAGATTAGCTGAGAATGTTTTCGATCTTCACAGTCATAATCTGCTCCTCAGGTGAAAACTGAGCACCAAATGCCAGGACACTGTGAGAACAGGTGTACCAACCTCTGCCTGGGACTTGGGGAGGGGAAGTAATGAGCTAAGAATGGCCAAATCAGAAGTTCCTAGGTAAGTAAGCTGTTAAACAAGTGCGCCTGGACTTATGAAGCTTGAAAATGCCCTCTTTGGCATGCTGCCTACAATACAGTCTCACATAAAGAGGCACTCCATAAAGTGTTTCATGGGACGTGATCCCCCAAGATGTCCCATGCAAAAGTCACATTCCATATCCCACTCCAGCACAGGAGCACGTGAAAGACTCAGAAACATCCTGTAGTAAAACACTCTGTTTAGCACATCGCTTCGCTAAGTATCTGACCAACAAGCTATTTTCATGCAATTACCTTTTAACATCTTTCAAAATAGTTTTCAGTTGTACACACTTTATGAAACACTGATCTAAACAGCAATTCAGATATAGCTAGCATATTACAGAAACTAAAATGCAGCATTCCTGAAACTTATAAAGGTGCATTTATATAAAAACCCTGACCTCCCCTGGGGTAGTGGAATTTAATATTCCTTCTTGCTATTTTGCTGTCCTTCAAATCTGTGGATATTAGCTTGGGTCCAATACTTACACAAGTCAATTGCATTTCTTCTTATGGATTTCACTAAAAGACCATTGCAGTAAAATACTCTTATTGAAGCATAGAAGTTCTGGTCCTAACGTTAAGGGAACATGGAAATCCAGCCAGCAAAATGCAGTAGTCTACTTATATAAGAACTTGACAACAGGACATTAAAGATCCTTCTTGCTTGAGGAAGTATAACAACCCAATTTCTTATTAGTACTACTGGAACCTAACTGAGCATGAGAAGTTACATAGGAGAATGTGCTGACCTAGGTAGGAGATCTTTTCTACCAACATCTCTTTCATTGCTATTCTGCAAGCCAGGTGCTAGGCTTCACGTATACCACCTGTAGGGCTGACTTTCTAGGCCCTGAGCCGTCCCACAGGGCCCCACTTTTAGAAGGACTCAAAGCTTAGTTTGATGCTCTGATGCTGCCCTATTGGAAATTTTCATAATTTTTTTTAACAATGGCTCTCTATTTTAATTTTGTACAGGGCCCTGTGAAATACATAGCTGATCCTACACACCTGGGGAAGGTGGGCCTCTCTTCAGGTGCCACGTCTCAGAAGGGTCACTCACTTGGCTGGCACAGTATATCAGCTGCAGTTGTCACTTCTATTTATCGGTGGAAATACCTTTCCCTAGTAAAATGAGAAGCTACTTAAAGATGTCATTGTGCAACCATGAAAATACGAAATTTGAAGCCAGAGAAAAGTCGATTCAAATTATAGCATACACAATTACTGAGGTTTGAAGCTGAGCACTGTTACCTAGCTTCCCTGGGCTTCAACTCTGGGGCTGCTGTGGACAGCTGTGCAGCTTTGCTCTACACAAGGACATGTAGATGCAGCCAAGGGACCAAGTGGGGCTGAGAAAAGTCCTTTGCTACTCTTGCTCAGCCATCTGTCCTGGGCACATGAATTTGTAATTTGCACAAAGGTGTTCCATTAGATATTGATGCCTCTGCCCAGTTTCCTCATTTTTGAAAATAGGAAGGGTACTTGTTGTCTCCCAATGATAAAGGTAATGTATGGAGCATTTGGTATGGGAGTCACTCAATACTTGTTAGATCCCTTTCCTAAAAATAAGTGTACATTCAGAACTTTGAAAAGACAATGCAAATATTTACTGATACCTAAACTCATAGTATGTTATAATATTAATTAAAGATTTGAGTATACGTGTGTCTGTTTATACTTGTTTCCTCATGAACAACATATATGTATTATAAGTGATAACGCAGTTGAAGTGTTTTCTGGTGCTGAATTCCAGTTTCTCTTGATTAACAAACTTGTGAAAAACTCTTGGTCACTATCTTTTGTATTGTTCTTGTTCTGCTCTAAAGGTTCTTCCATATTTCTCACTGGGTTCAACTTTCCTCGGAATGGTTATTTCTGTCATAACGCTTCTATGATCATTTCAGTGAATACTTGCTTCTCTCATCTATATTCATTTAAGTCTAGTTTTCAAGTAGTTCTTCTTCAATGTGGTATTTTGATGAAAGCATGAAATCCTAAGAGTCAGGCATCCCTAGGTTTTAATTTCACCTTTTATTAGTTTCCAGGGCTGCTATAACAAATTGCTGTAAAGCAGGTGGCTTAAAACAACAGAAATATATTCTCTCATAGATCTGGAGGCCATAAGTCCAATACAAGGTGTTCACAGGTTTGGTTTTGCTGGGGGGTTCGAGGGAAAATTTGGTCCATGCCTGTCAGCTTGTAACAGCTGCCAGCAACTGTTGACTTGCCTTGGCTTGTGGCTACTTCACATCCATTTTGTATTTTAATGACTGCACAATGACATCTTCAAGCAGCTTCATATTTTACTAGGGAAAGGTATTTCAACTGATAAATAGAAGTGACAACTGTAGCTGATAAGCTATGCCAGCCAAGTGAATGACCCTTCTGAGACATGGTACCTGAAGAGAGGCCTGCCTTCCCCAGGTGTGAGGACCATCAATATAATTTGCAGGGCCCTGTACAAAATTAAAATAGAGGGCCACTGTTAAAAAATTATTAAAATTTCCAATAGGGCAGCATCAGAGCATTAAACTAAGCTTTGAGACCTTCTAAATGTGGAGCCCTGTGGGACTACTTAGGGCCTATAAAGTCAGCACTACAGGTGGTCTACATGAAGCCTAGCACCTGGCTTGTTGTAGAACAGCAACAAAGAGATGTTGGTAGAAAAGATCTCCTACCTAAGTCAGCACATTCTCCAGTCTCTTCCTCCATCTTCACACCGCCTTCTCTGTGACTGTGTCTCGATTCTCCCTCTGCTTTTCTCTTATGAAGATATCTGTCATAGATTTAGGTTCTTCCCTCAATCTAAGATGATCTCATCTTGAGATGTTTAAACTAGTGACATCTACAAAGATCTCTTTTTTCCAAACAACGTCATGTTCACAGGTTTCGGGGGGATCAGACAGACATATTTTTGTGGGACCACCATTCAACCCACTGTACTGTCTGTTTGGCCTTGAATTGTCACTTAATATTGCTCAATCTTAGTTTTCATTGTTTATACAGTGGACATAATTAAAATGCCTATTATAGAACTTCTATGAGGGTTAGAGTATCTGATATTATTATTATATAGAGTTTTTACTGTTTTTTTCTCAGTGTCTACTGCACAGATTCATCACTTACACTAATGAAGTAAATATGAATCTCTTCTGATGTATGCTATATACTGTTGGTGACTTCAGCTGCCTGCCAATAACTAAGGATAGCATTATCCCTTCCCAGATAAGAAGGTAGAGTTGTATAGCCTACTTTGACTCCAGGTAAGAAAAGAACAATTTTGAGGCCAGGAGTTAGCTTGAAATATGTATCCCCCTTCCATGAAAATTACTGTCTATAGTCACTTTCTACATACTACTTTCACATGTCTTTCTGGACTGACGTTACCATAGCACCCCGGAGCTTGGGAGTAAACTATTAAGGAGCTCACTTAACAGTATTTAGTGTTCATTCAACAACTCCTTCTGTGTCTGTTTGCTGAAAGAAGAAACTATAAACCCAAGTGTTACTGGAGAGCAAGAAAGTTGTCACAGTAGGAAGTCTATCGGGTTTAGATTTTGTATTTATAGCACGGAAGAGAAAATTCAATTCATACCAGTTCAAACAATAAAAGGTATTTATTGTCTAATGCAACTGGAAGGTAGGGAGAACCTCAGCACTGAATGATTCAGTGCTCAAAAATGTCTTACAATATCTGAATTTTTGAAAATTGTGTCTGTTCTATCTTCCAGGGAGTTACCGTCATGCAAAAGTGGCCATGCTCTCTTCCATGGTAGGAAAATGAATGAAGCAGTTCCTATGTTTGATCTGAAATTCCTATCATCACATAGAAGAGGGAGAACATGAAAGTGAACTTCTAGTTGGTTTCTGAAATGAGTAAGAAACCACATGAAACCCTCCCTTATGTCTAATCCACTGTAATTGGATTTTACACCCATTCCTGAACCAGTCCCATTAGACTATTTCCACATTACAGTGTGACTTTGGCCTGAATTACCTAGACTGGTTCATTGTGACATGGAAAGGATGGCACCTCTGCAGCTGTTGATGTGAATCAGCGCTGAGTGCTAATCTGATGTTTTTGTCCCTGAAGTTAAAGTCAGCATAGTGATATGTTAGTTTCTAGTGATGTTCAGCAACTTTGTTAGGTACTCAGGTTTCACCAAAGTTGCAAATTGGCTTGATAGAAAAAGAAGAGAGGGTCAAGACTTAACAGTGAAGAGGAAAGAGTTAACAATTTTTTCATGAAAATAATTGTGAAGCAGGACCGTGGACTCGCAGCTGAGTAAGGAGGAAAGAGATAATATGACAAACTTGGGATACTGATGAAATAGTAGTTTTTATAAACTGAAAGTCTCAGTGAGGTCAGAGGAATGTTTGAGAGTGAGAGAACTTGAAGGTAGAGTACAAACAGCAGCATGCTTGCCATGTAAGAGATAAGTAAGTAATGACCAGGTCAAGTGGTTATTATGGTGGGATACAGAAAAATACCCCTGGATGGGAGCAGACCATGTGATGGTGTGTAGTTTGGGTCCTCCATTGGGGATTCACTGGGGAATCTCTGCAGTGTGGTGCAGTGAGGTGGTGAGCTGGTCGAGGGACAGTGTAGCCTGAAGCACCAGATATTGAGATGGCCTCCCTCTCCCTCTGCTCTGAATAGGGAAGTGCACAAAAGCAGAAGAGTCCACTTCTGCGGGGTGCAGCCAACAAGAACAGGTGACTTTCTCTATGTCCACACCAAGTATATTCAGCTGGACCATAGCATAACTTAAATAATTAGGTCCTGATGTTTTTTTAAATTTTTAAATTTCTTTTTTTTTTGAGTTGGAGTCTCACTGTGTCGCCCAGACTGGAGTGCAGTGGCCGCTCCCGGCCACCGCAGCCTCGCCTGCTGGGCTCCGGCGATCCTTCCGCCTCAGTCTTCCAAGTAGCAGGAATTACAGGCATGCGCTACCATGCCCGGCTGATTTTTGATTTATTGTAGAGATGAGGTCTCGCTGCCCAGGCAGGTCTCGAACCCACGGGCTTAGTCAATCTACTCACCTCGGCCTCCCAAAGGCACGGGATTACAGGCTGAGCCACCGAGCCCGGCTTGGTCCTGATGTTTTAAGAGCTACAGAGTACAATTTTTCCCCCTGGATACTGATGGTTGATGGATGACTGATTAGAGAGTTAAAAATAAAGAGATAATATGATTGACAACTCATAAATACCAGGAATTATTGGAAGCACGAAAATCTACTCAGTGAATTTTGCATATTTTATTTCTGGTGAAGGAAGAAGGAGTGGGGGAGAGAGAAGGAGAGACAGAGACAGAGGGGGAGGGAGACACCCAGAGAAAATGAAGACAACATTTCCATCTGGGGTTTGTGCTTTTCTGAGTGTCGACTCATTTTGATAGATTATTAGAAAACTCATATTTGCTCATAAATGTGAAAAAATAGCAAATGTAAAATTTGCAAATTTATTCCTAAATGTAGTTAAATTCATAAATATTTAGACATTTTCTGTAAAGCTTCTAATTTATAACCTTTACACGAATCTATAATTTGGTATAAAAGCTTCTAAATGCAGTAGTAATGTCACAAATGTCTATAAATATTCACATCTCATTTACAAATATTCTACAAACCAAGGGCTGAAGAAATTGTGAAAGCAAACCATTTTTTAGGTGGATTTCTGTCAAGGTGAATCAGTATAATGAACAAAAACACCTTCTAGAGACAATTTTGAGACAATTATTTTAGCTTATTGCTAGTAAATCTAAAGCACATATTTATTAATAATCATAAGCCCTCAGTTAGTTCCATCATCAGCTACTATTTACTATTGTCACTGTAATTCTCATTGTCAAGAAAGGAGAGAAATTAAACAGAGAAGTCTAAAATAGGTGTTCCTGCTCAAAACATTGTCTAGAGATTCTCAGGAAACTGGGTTTTCCTTTCATCCTTTTGATAGCACCCACCCTGGTCATGCATGTCTTATCCTATCAACACAAATCCTGCCAGGAGCGATGGCTCACACTTGTAATCCTGTCACTTTGAGGGGTTGAGGCTGGAGAATTACTTGAGGCCAGGAGTTCAAGACCAGCCTGGGCAACATAGCAAGACAAAAAATTTTTAAAAATTAGCCTCATGTGGTGGTGCGTGCATGTAGACCCAGCTACTTGGAAGGCTGAGGCGGAAGGATCAGCTGAGCCCAGGAGGGAGAAGCTGCAGGGAGCAGTAATAGTGCCACTGCACTCTAGCCTGTGTGGCAGAGTGAGATCTTCACTCAAAAAAAAAAAAAAAAAAAAAGCCACACACACTAATCCATGGGGCCCCTCCCAGAGAGTTAGGGAGACTTCCCCGACTTCCTCTCATCCAATCATGTTAGAAATAATTAACACACAACCATAAAGCAAAGACTTTTTCTTTGCTAGTTTGTCTCTGTCTACTATAAATCCCCCTTTATGGAGTCAAGTTTCATATTTCTAGGGTTTGGTGATGCTGTCACTGATCTGTGACATGCAAGTTTGATGCTTCATGTCGTTTACTACAGAAAAATGGGGAAACATTCCTGTATCCTCTTCAAAATATGCTCAGCTGGCCAGGCTCGGTGGCTCAGCCTGTAATCCCGCGCCTTTGGGAGGCTGAGGTGAGTGGATTGCCTGAGCCCGCGGGTTCGAGACCCGCCTGGGCAGCGAGACCTCATCTCTACAATAAAGCAAAAAAAATCAGCCGGGCATGGTAGCGCATGCCTGTAATTCTGGCTACTTGGAAGGCTGAAGTGGAAGGATCGCCAGAGCCCAGCAGGTCAAGGCTACGGTGGCCAGGAGCAGCCACAGCACTCCAGTCTGGGCAACAGAGTGAGACTCCAACTCAAAAAACAGAACAAAACAAACAAACAAAAAACAAAAACAAAAACAAAAATATACTCAGCTGGATAGTTAGATCATTTAGTCTAATCCTTTCAGGCTCATTTGCTTTTCCTCTGATGTTTTCTAATAATATATACCTTACACTTATTTTTTGGATAAACTGGTACTGTAATTTCTTCCTCTTTTTTTAAATGTATTTTTTTCAAACTTCAAGGATCTTCTGTTCACGAAATCCACATTCACCATTTTATGACCTGTTAAATATTCCTGCTTCACCTTTAGCCTTCCACAGTGAAAGACTATAATCTTTTTAGCCTATCCCCTTAAGAAAAACCCTATTCTGTTAATCATTTTAATTGTCCTTTCCTGAGTGTGATCTCCGCTGGTCCATTTTTTATGAAGGGTGTGGTGAGCAAAGTGCATTCAGTAATGTAGTTTTGTCCAAATAGATGCTTTTGGCTTTGTGCAAAGCATAGATAAAATTTGATTTGTGTTTCGATTCACCTTTAATTTACACATACAATTGTGTGTGTGTGGGTACGTGTATTATATGCCTTTCTTGAGTTTTAACTGTTGGCCTCCAAGCCCAAATAATATTCAATCCCTTAAACTCAACTCCTATTTCTAATGTATCTTCTAGCTTTTATTTATAGGGATAGATTTATTCCTTTCTTAGTGTTCACACTATTTCTTCTGAAAATAGGGTTATGATTGATACTCACCTCACTGGGTTGTGTAGAGGAAATTCTACACAGCATGTAGATGACCAGTTTCTGGTCCTATGGAAAACCCTCAATAAATTTTCACTGAGATTATAATATTGGTCATTACTATCATCACTCATTTGATACTTAAGAACTCTTACAAAATCAGAGTTTGGCCTGTACATTTATCTTTTGTTTGAGTAATTCACCCGTAGATTATAGTGTTAAAATTGGAAGATTTTTAAGGGTGAAGTGTTTGCCTGTAAAAGTAATAAGGAGGTCTTTCTTTAAATAGACATTGATGTGGCTAAGAAAAAAGTGGCACATAATAAAAATAAAAAGGTGGACTTTACTGATTTCAAAGGAGTGGATAATCCAAAGAACAGAAATATGGAAGTAACTACTTGAGATCAGTTGAGAAGTTGTCAAGCACTACAAACACTGGTCCTGCTTTCAGGTTTTTAGTTTCCTCCATAATATAAAAATTGTCCTCTAGTCATGGTGTAGTCTTTCTTGGAATCTTATTTTAATTCTGTAACATTTATATTCCAGGAGTAACAGCAAATCTGCTGATTACTTATGAAAGCAGGGGGAAAAAACGTTTGCAATTACAGTCAAAATTAAAGTTATTTTCTAATCTTCTCGTCTTTTTTAAGGAATGAGAAACTTTAAATATGGTCAACGTAGCACATTTTAAGTGTCAAACTTACTGAATTTTTGTATGCCAATTGAATAATAATCTTCTGTAAAAACAGTGAGCATTCCACAGATTTTTTTAATCATTTGACCTGTTTAATATAAGTTGAAAAATTCCTCTTGTGTAAGTAGCATTGCATAATGCTGTATGCTGAGCTATTAAGATATATTTAGTAATTCCATTAGAACTGCACCATCGAGCAGGGCAGAGCATATGGAAAGAAGTTGGTGAAAAACTGATTAAACATTTATATCAAGTACATTTTGATTTAACTCACATAAATAATTCATTTTTATGTTTTCTTTCTTTCAAAATAAACCTTTTTGACACCTGCTGTGCTAAAAATAATGCTAGCATGGCTGTAATAAAGAAAGTCTTAAAGCTCACAGCAATGACATCATCTGGTACTCATGCTGATACTAAATTATAAGCACATAAGTGTAGGAAAGTAAGACTGGCATTATTTATTATTTATTTAGTGCCTCAAAAATATGCCATGCTTCGTGGCAAATAAAGCACCTAGCTGAATTTGAATATATGGAGTTTGTCTCAAGAAAAGCTAAAAATTAAAGGATTCACGAAAACGCATGAGAGAATGTATGGGAGAGCATTAAAGGCCCTGAGCCCCATTTCTTCTCTTGAGCATGCTACCTAAGCTGAGAGAGAAGAATAAAGGAACTAAAGCAAAGAGATGTTAGAGCCCCTTTACAAGGAAGAGGAGGGATACAGGCAAGAAGGTGATGATGACTGACTGTGGTCACAGCATCATCCTAGAGCAGGAATTTCCAAAGCAGGAGATAAACATCACCAGAAGTACAAGGGGTAATGTTTGGGGGTCCATAGGCATTGTATTGAGTAGCACTGAATCTCGTTATCAAACAGTGATTTTGTTTAACCCTTTTCCAATTTTCTAAGTCTAGGAGAAATTCTCAAGTTAGAGCTGCTCTTTCCCTAACATCTTTATAACACTATTCAATTTCCTTTTTAAACAAACAAGCCACAAACAAACAAACAAAGAAATAAAACCTAAATGCCCCTGCTTTTTCTTGGAATTGGCCTAGTGTCAATACCACCTAACTAAAATTTGTTAACGTTCCTTTACTCTATCTACTCATGGCAAATGTTAGTTTTCCATGCACAGCGTGATGGAAAAATTCCGCTAAAGATATTTTGGCAGAATTGTGGATCCATTTAGTGAAAATTGTTATGTAAAAAAGAATGGACAACAGAGGCAGCCCCAGAAGGGGATATGTTTAGACAGAATTTTAACAATACTTGCAAATCTAGCTCCCAGCAGCTGCCTGGTACTACTGGATGGTTCTACCAAAGGGAAAATTTTAAGGTGGGTGTGAAGATGCGTTCTTCCATCTTTGCCTTACTATGGACTAAGAATACACAGCAGATGGCAATGGATGGTCTGGTAGATTTTCTGTAAGCCAATTCTTCCCACATATGCCAAAAAGGCATAACTAATTGTAGGGTTGCTTGTTAGTGAGACTTCGTTAAAGAAAACTTATTTATTCTGGAGGAAAACACATGAAAGTGCCACAATTGATATTGGGAAGAATACTTCCCATTTGGCACTTGCAAACTTGGATAGTGTCTGTAACCAAATATTTGTATGAGCTAATTTTGTTGTGAGAGATTCACTTAGAGAATGATTTTCTTTCATAACGCCCTTTTTCAAAATTTCAAAAATAAAATCCTGTATAGTCATTATCATGTCTATTAGGATGTGGTATTGGCACACAGTCTCTGAACTACATTAGTTCAGCTGGAAAGGAGAATGCCCAGTATTTATTAGGCTCACAAAACCATTGTGGATATTTTCCTCTCTGCTCTTAGATGAGGACCCAGCAGGAATGATCATCAGAGAAAAATGTGAAATATTACATTTTGAGCAGTGCTAGACTTTGAAAATAAAACTAGATTACATTTTTATTTTATTTTTCTCATGACTACAAAGTTAATACATTTTCATTTAAAAAACTTTTAAACTACAAAAAGAGTTTAAAAGGCACGCACACACACATATACACGCTCTCAGGAAATTAGAATCCCATTACTCAACAACAAGCACTATCCGTATTTTTCTGTGCATTTAAAGATGGAATTGTCTTTCCATCTTTCCAGTAGGACTTTTAACAGTCAAGTAAAAAAATTCCCATGTCAGCCAATATTCTTCTTCAGCAGTAGTTTGTGAATTGTGAACTATATTTAGGCCAAGGATAGAAAAGACATTGAGTTATCTGGACCATTTTAATGAAGGCAATTTAACTTCCATATTATTTCCATATGAGGAGTTCACATAAGATTTCATTTGGTTTAAAAGCGAGGAAACACATTCTTCAATTATGATTTTCATTGCTTCATAATTTCTATGATACAACCAATTCTCTATTTTTATTGTGGTTGTTTTGATTTTTCACTATTACAGATAAAACTTTAATAAACATCGCATCTATAAATATTTAGAAATATAAATACGACATTGAGATGGAATTTCTTGGGTAAAGTGTATGAACACATTAAGGTTAATTTGCTCAGAAATGAAATATCAATTTTCTCTCCTGTCAGTGGTATATGAGAGTGTATGTTTGTTGTTACTTTGTCTTCACTGAGGATTATTTTTCTGTCAAGTCTTTCAGTTAAATAAGAAATGTTGTATTTATTTAAAATGTTCAAATGTGAACGAGAACACTCAGTAAATAAAGAGCTTAATAATATTCATTAATTAATACTCATACTTGAATGAGTTTTGGAGAGCAAAATTACAATGATATAGAAGTCATGCTTTCCTAATTAGTACTCCTATTCCATTATGTATGGTTGTTTATATAGTGCCTTCTTCTAGAAAATAAAGTAAAAGTTCAGAGTAGCATTCCATTCTCTGATGTGTATACCAAATGTAAAAAACAAAACAAAACAAAACAGGTATTCTGCGTCAACCATCAATAAGTTAGTGGTTTACTTACTGTCTGCAGATCTCTACTTAAGCTAATGGGTGTTTATATAATGGAATCATTCTGTCTTCATTAGCGGTCAGAATTAATCACCCCTTCCACAAATAAAACTTCCTTAGTATTTGCATCTCCACTATAATACTGATGATATTCTGCTCTGCAGTATAACTGTTTGTGTACATATCTTGTCTCTCTTTCTATATACTAATTTATCTGTGAATCTTCTATAGTGGTTAGTGATTTATGTTTCAATATATGTTTCAATAAACTCATTGATGAACTTAAAAATATTTACTAAGTGCCTACTAGGCAGCAAACTTATGATAGTCATGTTATAGTCATAGCAACAAGTAAAAGGAATGTAGTTCCTGTCATTGGAGTCTATCAGTATTGTGGAATAACCTGATATTAATTCACTATATAAAAGTATAGAGAATGCCTATTGACTTAGTGCCATAATGGTACTAAGTGCAATGAGAATGTATAAGTGGGCAGACATGCTGATGGCAATGGTGACTGCGGTCATGAACAGTCAAAGGAAAAGAAGGACATGTGTGGAGGCTGTTGTTGAAGAGGTGCAGTGATATTGAAACAAGAAAAGTAACCAGTTGTGCTACCATATCTCTAATATGAGCAGTCAAATAAGTATGAACATTGGAATAAAACTATCAATGAGGTAGAGTTACCTGATTTGATTTTTATTGACAGCATTCAACCAGTATGTAGATTTTAACTGTAAAGTCAATTGTATGTATCATGTACATGCACACACACACACAAACACGCGCACACACACACACACACACACACACACACACACAAATTCGTTACTTTTCAAAACCTTACTCAACTAGGAGGATCACAATGTTCCTACAGAGAATAGGGAACTCTTTCCCAGAAATGTTCCTGGATTCAGAGATCTCACCAGATTCTAATCTACATTCTCCTGAAGAGGGGACAAAAACAGTGACTGATAAAATGTCCCATATTGGTGGGATTCCTAAATATCATTCTCAAGAAGAGCAAACTCTGATTGGGTAGGGAACTAGAAGCAGAATTCTTTTCAAGCTTCATTGTCACTCCTTAGTAGCTTCAGACCCAATTCTAAACTGTGCTACAATAGACTGATATCTCTTCAGCTCCTTCCCACTTATAGATGCAATAATAACCATAGACTAGAAGCAACGACAATTTCATTTGCACAGATTTCACCATGCTGGTTTTGTTCCAACCAACTTCTTCCCCAATGCTTTAATAATACCTTTTGGACATCATCCTGTGCTATGTGCTCTATCTTTGCTTTGGGCATAAGCCTTATCTTTAATTTAACTGATAGAATGAGATGGTGAGAATTTGAGATTGTATCATAATTCTAATATTTGAATGGGATGATGTTCACATTTAAAAAAATAATTTTAGTCTATCACTGTTTTTTTTTTCCTTCACAATGCAAAACATGTTTTTATTAAAATTCTATACAGAATATACTTTTGCACTGAGTCTCTCTGCATGTTTATTTTATTATAAAATCTGTTTTCTTAGTGAAACACAAGGGAGGAACAGCTAAATTGTGATATTAGCTTTTATGAGGTTCATTAAATGACTGTGTGTAGAGAATCAAGAGAGAGCATTTGGCAGATTTCTTATTACAGAAACTAAAGTTGCTGTCCAGTTTAACAGAAAGAACCTTGTGCAATAATTTTTTTCAGGAGCAATATATTGGACATTGACTGGACAATCTTACTTTTCTTTCAGCATTAATGCATTTACACATCAATGCATCATTGATTGTTTTGCAGAGAAAGGCACTGCCAAAATATTTTATATCACTATAGATAAAAATTGGATACTAACAGGGAGCAGACATGTATAGGTTAATCTTTACTCAGTCCAAAAATTAAATACATACTGAAATATCGTATCAGATTAAATAATTAGCTTTCAAAGGGTCAACAGTTTATGAAAAAAATATTTCATTTCAAACTTTGGTGGGGTTTTTTGCAAATATAGTAAATCAATTAAAATTAGTTTCAACTATGAGTAACAAATATTCAATATATCAGCGGCTTAAATATTGACATTTATTTTCCTGTTTCAGTAACTTTAAACTACAAATCTATAATAATCAAAACTTCCATATTCATTTTTTCTTGATTCTTACAAGAGTTCTGAGATGGAAACAGAGTAGATGTTAGAAAATGAATAAGGTGAGGCTTAGAGGAGCTCAGTATTATTTTCATTGTGGAAAATTTCACCAGCCCCAAATAAGAGTCCAGTCTTAAATGAAGGCCTTGGGAGCACAGAGTCTTTATAATTGCTTTATACTTACTCACTATATCATTAGAAGAAGACATGTGAGCCACAATCATGTAGACCTTGCAAGACCTAAGTAACATCCACACAGAGCATGGGTGGCATGAATATAGCAGTTTACAATTCCTCACAATTGTGAATACAGATGTTTTCAAAAAGCATTTGACTAAACTTTGTACTTCCAATCTTGGCCAATAGTAATTTTATACATTTTTTTCCACTGTTGATCACTGATATTTATACCATTAACATATGTGAAAGAGGTCTTTAACAGCACTTACTGCTAGTCCAATCTCCAGATGTAGGGAAGCAGAAAGAGAAAAAAGAACATGGACTTCAGAACCAAAGAGAATCATATCTGAACTACAGCTTTGCCACTTCCTTGTTGTGTGACCTTGACCAAGTTACTTAACCACCCTGACCCTTGGTTCATAGGGTTGTTATGCTCATCTGATGAGATAATGTCTGTGAATACACCTAGCACAGTGCTTTAGCAGCATGAAGGCACTCTCTAAACAGAGTTATTATTCAAAGGAGACCAAGGAATAGTCTAACCAGTGTATCTCTTCTGCTGAACTCTAGTCTAGAAACAGATGGAAAAGGGTCAAAAGTAGTTAAGGGATTCCAGATGTAGCCAAAACCACAGGGTGGCAGAAGGTTGTCTGAGAGCCTGGATGCCAGAAGAAAAGTGAGAACTAGAAAAAGAAAAAATACCACCACCTTTTCCTAGTCCTGCTACTACTTGGTTCTCTATTTTTTGTCTTTGAACTACTTAATGAATACTAATTAACCCTGTGCCCTGTGAGACAGCCTTGCCTAGAGCACCATACTCTTAAGAACTGTACACATCTCCTGTAATTGACTCAGTTATACTGATTGTCTCAGACATTGGTGATGATTTCTTTCACCAACATCTTATGGCCATAGAGAAAAAGTTGCAAGGATACACACACCTACATCTGACCTCATGAAATTGAGGGTACAGTCCGAGTGCTTCAAAGAACAGATTCAATTTTTCTGGCACCAAATTTTCCGACTTAAATAAATAGAACAGAGATCAAGCCAAAATTATTCATTGAGCTGTATAAAAAGCAAACAAGCAAAAGCTATCAATTAAAACATCATAACCATGTGTACACTCATATGTGAAAGACGTGTTTGATCATGCATGCATATGTAAGTATCCAAGTGCTCAAAACTGGTAGATTATTGTAAGGTCCATTTACTCTCTATGTAGCTAAAGCAGTTGCAAATGATCTTAGCACAAACTATGCAGTGTTGAAAATTTACCTCAAGTAAGCTGGGAGCATGAAATATGACTGTACTCCCAACTACTCAGGAGGCTGAGGTGGGAGGATCCCTTGAACCCAGGACTTAGAGACCAGCTTGGGGGGCATGGCCAGAATCTAAAAAAAATGAAAAAAAAACTTCTAGTGCTAAGTCCCTTTTCCTAAACATCGGCTATCTCTGGAAGTTGTGTGTGTGTGTGTGTGTGTGTGTGTGTGTGTGTGTGTGTGTGTGTCTGATATATATATATATATATATATAAATATATGTTTTTAAGAGATTCTGTTTAGTTTTGCATATTTAAGCACTTCAGGTAGATTATCTTCCTTCTTGTAGTTAGGATCTAGTAGTCCATGATTTGATTCTTCCTTGTTGTCTTGTCCAGGGGAAGGCATGCATACGGGGTGTTGTCAAGTCTTCTGTTAATTGCCCCAGTTCTCTTTGTAAACACTCTTTCCATCTGTGTGATCATTCCTCTGGATTCTTTCTCTTCTCTGTTTGTCATCTATGGAATAGCTTATGCTTTTTCCATAATCTTGACTCTGCTTTCTCTTCCATTTTTATAGTCCATCCATATATGAAGGCCCAATTTTGTTTTATTTTATTTTTATTTTTTATTTCTTTGAGTTGGAGTCTCACTCCATCGCCCAGACTGAAGTGCGGTGACCACTCCTGGCCACCGCAACCTCGACCTGCTGGGCTCCAGCGCTTCTTCCGCTTCAGCCTTCCAAGTAGCTGGAATTAATGGTGTGCGCTACCACGCCTGGCTAATGTTTGATTTATCGTAGAGATGAGGTCTCGCCAAGTTGTCCGGGCGAGTCTCGAACCAGTGGACTCAGGCAATCCACTCACCTCAGCCTCCCAAAGTACTGGGGTTACAGGCTGAGCCACTGAGCCCAGCCTGAAGGCCCAATTTTAGCATCAACTTTTCATCACTTGTGGTCTGACTATTCTATCTACTAGATCATTTCCTTCCCTGGATTCTGATTTTGCTGCCCATCATAACATTTAATTATTCCCAGTTGCTTCATGATTTCTGGCTTTATCTCTACAACTAAGTACCTTAAGGAAAAATGCTTACGTCTGAAATTTCTTTCACTGATTAATTCAGTAAATAGATGTTTTTTGTTATCCCCAGGTGCCTAACCAGCAAATTATAGAAACATAGTAGACAATAACTACTTGTTGCTTGTTCAGACCAACTACCATTTACAGAATGGGTCTAATAAAAGCCTTTTCTAGAACTATATTAGGAAAGTGATTCTAGTTTTTTGTTTTACTTTTTTCAGGTTGTGTTCTTTTTAAAAAAATTTTTTATTTTAAAGATGCGGGGTACAATTCAGAATTAGGTATACAAGTGGTCATCAAATAGGTAAAGTTATTCTAATTTTAAGTTGTATTTTATATGTCTGTCCAAAAATTTTTTCATGCATTTTTTTTGTTAAAATAGAACAGACATTTTGGCCATTCAAAGGGGGAATGTATACATGAAAAATATTTATGTACGTAGAGTAGATACATATCCATAGAGGATATGTTCTAAGACCCCCCAGTGGATGCCCGAGGCCTTGGACAGTACCAAACCTTAGATATATTGTTTTCTCCTATATATATATAAGGACTAAGGTATATTTATAAATACATATGTATGAATGTGTATGTATACATATATATTTATACATTTTGTTGTTTTTGCTGTTGCCCATGTTTTATGCTTACAGGCCAAGTGTTTAATATCCCTTCTCGGCTCTACCCACTGCCCAACTTTGCAGCTCCTTTTCCTACCAGTCTGACCCTTGCCATGATTTTCTAGACATTCTTACTTCTTTGAATTCCATGCCCTATCTGATTTTTATGTTCTTTTGCACAAGCTGTAGAATATGCAAGAATTCTGTCCCAATGCCAATCCTTTCCATTTCCTGGCTCCTGTCTGGTTCTGACGCACCTTTCAGAATTCAACTTTAACGTCACTTTCTGGAAGGTCTTTCCTGATACTAAAACCTAAAGGGTTATAAACTCCTAGAACACACCAAGTTTCTCTAGTGTTAAGATGTTAGTGCCTGAATTCTAAGCTCGAGGATTCAAGCCCTGTACCTGTTTTGGTCACTTCTAGTATTTCCAGTGTCACTACGGCACTAGATACAAATATGGTGCTTATTAACTATTAGTGACTGAAAGTATTGCCGTAGGAGATCTAGCTGTATGAGGGCCTTGAAGCTCTGCCTCTCCCAACTAACCTGAAGAGGCTTTTCTTGTTTGTTCCCCTCATGTAGCTATGAAGTACAGTTCACTTAGTTTTATTTCATTTTTTAAAGATATTGAAGCTCCCAGTATATAAAATAATCCAGATTAAGTATAATCTTTGTTTTATTTTTAATTGCTTAATCGGAGAAATTTTGGTAATTTTTCCCCTATAACAACATCGTTCTTTTAGGACAGCGAGTGCTTTGAACATTTTTCTAGTGTGTGCCTATTTAAATATTTACTTAGAACTGTCATGTTTTTAAGAAACTTATTTGGAATTTAATTCTGAGTGCAAATCATGTCTTTGTAATACACTTGGACAAAAGCAAGCTGGTTACCACGTTACCTTTTAATGGGCTCATAAAATAGTGCTTGGTAATATCACTTTAATCCTGTGTTTACTGTACCTGGCAACTGTCCTTGTTGTATGCTTCAAAAGTATCTAGATAGGATGTGATTACTAACGACCAAGGGATCATCACCATTAGGAAAATAGGATTAGAGTGAGACCAAGATATTCTGCTTCTCATAGCGTGTATTTAAGCATATGAGAGTTAAACTTGGCAAACTAGATGAATCTCCTTTTATGTAAATGAATTATTTTCTTTCCTGGGATATTTTATTTATCAGAATCATAGAAGGGCTACCTAACACCCGAGGAAATGCTGTCATATTTGATTCTGCTTCTCAGAACTTTCAGGAAAGAGGACCAGAAACACGGCGAGAAATCAGCATGGCACCCAGCTCGGCGTGCAGGTGGATGGACAGCCGTGCAGCGCTGCTGCAGCTGTGTCTCTCTGGCAGGCATCTAGGGCTCCTCAGCTGTGCTCAGAACCCAAAAATAGATACTTTCCCTTCACTTCCTTGCCTGACTCACCTCAGATATAATGAGACTTTCTGCTTGCAAAAGCACAGCTTTATTTTTATGCTCACAAAATCACCTGATAACATTAGGATGCCAAGGACTATAAATGCAGACTGTATGATTTCTTCTTCAATGGTCCCAACAAACGTGGCCTGTGCGCCTACCCAGTGCCACATCCTTTTTGTCTCAGTATTCTCCAAGTCTTCTTTTAAAAGACTTGAAGGGAGTGCCTGTATGCAAAAGCTCTTGTAAATGGTGTTGTGAGATAAAGAAAAACAATTTTCATTCTTTTTCTTACAGCAGCATCTGGGGAGGTGTTTACCAACTATTTGTCTTTTCCTCCTGGGCACACAGCTGGGCCACATGTCCCAGCCTCCCTTAGGCACAGCTCTGGGATTGGATTTTGGCCAATGTAATGTGGGCAGAGGTGAGGTACACCATTTCCAGGCCTGGCCAACAAAAACTGCTCAAACTTCTGGACTTTGCGCCTTGCCTGTGGGGACTGTTTTGGGCTTCTAAGGCTGTATTTATTTTTTATATCTTATTTTAAAGATGTGGGGTACAATTCAGGATTAGGTAAACAAGTGGACATTATACAGGTAAAGTTTGGGTCTCCCTTTGGTCCCACCTTGCCTAGTTTGAGATCAGGTACACTTTTTGATGTTATGTGCCCTCCCTGTCCTGCCCGGCAGTATCCTGCCACTGCCAATCCCTTTCTTATAGTATGACAGTAAATGTTCAGGGTCTGCTTATGAGTGAGAACATGTGGTACTCAGTTCTTTGTTTCTGTGATAAATCACTGAGTATGATAGACTCTAAATCCATCCAAGTTGCTGCGAAGTCCATACTTTTGTTCTTCTGTATGGCTGCATAATATTCTATTGTGTATATGTACAACATTTTTTATACAGTCCAATTTTGGTGGGCAGCCTGTTGGTTCCATGTTTTTGCTATTGTTAATAATTCTGCAATAAACATGCATGTGCAGGTATCTTTTTTGTACAATAATCTGAGTACCTCCAGGTATATTCCCAGTAGGGGGATTGCTGGGTCATATGGAAGGTCAAGTTCTAGTTCTTTTAGAAATCAACTGTTTTCCATAGAGGTAGGACTAGTTTGCATTCCCACCAGCAGTGTAGAAGCATTCCCCTTCCTCTGCATCTTTGCCAGCATCTGTTGTTTGTTTTATTAATGATGGCCATTCTTACTAGTATTAGGTAGTATCTCAATGTGGTTTTGATTTGCATTTCTCTGATGATTAGTGAGGCTGAGCACTTTTTCAAGTGTCTGTTGGCTGCCCATATATCTTCTTCTGAGAAGTGTCTATGCTTGTCTTGCTGTTTTTTGTTTTTGTTTTTGTTTTCCGTTTGGCAGATTTGAAATCCTTGTAGATCCTGGATGTTAGGCCTTTGTCTGATATACAGTTGACAAATATTTTTTCCCATTCTGTGACCTGTCTCTCCGGTCTCTTGATGACTTCTTTTGCTTTGCAGAAGCTTTTCAATTTAATGAGGTCCCACTTGTCTATCTTATCTATTATAGCATGGACACCTGGGGTTTTGATCAGGAATTGGTTGCCTACTCTGATTTCTGTAAGGGTGTCTCCTGTGTTTTCTAAGATTCTTATAGTTTGAGGTTTTATGTTTAGGTCTTTGATCCATTTAGAGTTGCTTTTTGTATATGGTGATAGGTAAGGGTCCTGTTTCAATCTTCTGCATGTGGTCAGCCAGCTTTCTCAGCACCATTTGCTGAATAGGTTCTCCTCTCAGCAGTGGTTGTTGGTAGAGGCTTTGATGAGGATGAGTTGGTTTAGGAATTGAGGTTATGCTTCTGGAATCTCTATTCTGTTCCATTGGTCCATATGCCTGTTCTTGTACCAATACAAGGCTGATTTGAATATTGTAGCCTTATAGTACAAAGTCTGGAAGTATGATACCTCCCACCTTGTTTCTCTTCCTAAGGTTTGTTTTGGCTATCTATGGTAGTTTATGTTTCCATATGGATGTCTGTATTGTCATTTCCAGGTCTGAGAAGAATGATGTTGGTAATTTATTGGTTATTGCTTTGAATCTATAGATTGCCTTTGGTAGGATGGACATTTAACCTGTTGATTCTTTGTATCCATGAGCATGGAATATTTTTCCATTTGTTTGTGTCTCCTTGGATTTCTTTGAGCAGAGTTTTATAGTTTTCATTGTAAAGGGCTTTCACTTCCCTGGTTAGGAAGATGCCTAGGCATTTCATTTTTTTGGTGGCTGTTATGAATGGGATTGTGCTTTGTATTTGGTTCTCTGCCTGCATGTTTTTGGTGTATAAGAATATGACTGGTTTTTGCACATTTATTTTGTACTCCAAGAGTTTGCCAAATTCCTTTATCAGTGCAAGGAGGTTTCTGACAGATTCTCTTGGATTTTCGAGGTATAGGATCATATTGTCAGCAAAGAAGGATAACTTAACTTCTTCTTTTCCTATTTGGATACCCCCAATTGTCTTCTCTTGTCTAATTACTCTAGCTAGGATGTCCACCACAATGTTGAACAGCAGGGGTGAGAATGGGCAACCTTGTCTTGTTCTGGTTTTCAGGGAAAATGCTTCCAATTTCTATTCATTTAGCAATATGTTGGTTGTTGGTTTATCATAGATAGTGCTTACTATTTTGAGGTAGGTTCCTTCTATGCCTAGGTGTTTGAGGGTTTATATCAAGAAGGATGCTGGATTTTATCAAAAGTTTTTTCTGCATCTAATGATATAATCATGTGGTTCCTGTTTTTACATCTGTTGATGTATTTAATTACATGGTCTTGCAGATGTTGAACCAGCCCTGCATCCTGGTGATGAAGTCTACTTGGTCATGGTGGATGATATTTGAGATATGTTGTTGGATCCAATTTGCTAGAATCTTGTTGAGTATTTTTGCATCTATTTTCATCAAGGATATTGGCCTGTAGTTCTCTTTTTTTGCTGGATCTTTACTCAGTTTGGGTTTTAGTGTGATGTTAGCTTCATAAGATGATTCGGGGAGAATTCCATCTTTCTCAATTGCTTGGAATACTTTCAATAGGATTGGTAACAGCTCCTCTTTATATATTTTGTAGAATTCCACTGGAAAGCTGTCTGCTCCAGGGCTTTTTTCGTAGGTAGTTTTAAAAATATGGGATACTTCATGAATTTGATGTCATCTTTGTGTAGGGACCATGCTAATCTTCACTGTATCATTCCAATTTTAGTATATGTGCTGCCAAAGTGAGCATGTCTTCAAGGCTTTAAAAGGAAAGAGCTCAATAGAGTGTCTTACTGACCACTACTGAACCATAGTATGAGCAAGAAATCAACATGTATTGTATAAGCCACTGAGGTTTGGGGTGGTTTTGTGAGAGTAGTTAACCCAAGCTGACAAATTGTGTGCTCCTTAATCCTTATGACATTCATGAACTCATAAAAATGGCCACTGAAACAAGACAGCAGTCAACAGTGATTCTAACATGCAACCTGAATGGGAGGGTGGAATAAACCAGATGGCTGCACCTCTTTAGCCCAACCCTGTCCTTTTAAAATGGTGGTGGGGAGGACTAGAAGTCCATGTGACCTTCCTGCTGCTCTATATTCCAGCTGCCATGTGGACCTTGTCAAAACATTCCTGCAAATTTTGTATCTTTTAAAAACCACATATGCATTGGTAATTTTTACTTGTCATACCAAAGAGGCAACTCTACTCATGTCCTTGTTTTTCCCCTTTTTATACAGAAACATTTTCTTTAATACTGAAAGTAGATATATTTGGCCTCAAGCCCTCAGGATCATCACAGTCTTTCAGAGTCACAATATGTATTTGCAAAAATTGCATCTCCCAGGTTGTGTTCATTGGACGTGCTTAAAATTCTTTGCCTAAGCTGCAAAATAATGTCCATAAAGGAAAAAAAAAGTGTAGATTTGGTAATGATTCAGTAATCTGCTCACAACTGCCAGAGAAACCAGGTAATGCAGGTTGAAAAATAAAATTCACTTAGATAAGGAATTTTCAGTTAGGAACATGCAGGAACATCTGCCTGCTTGTAGAGTAAGTTTTTGAAGAAGTCTTTTATTTTATTAAGAAATATAAGAAGCACCCAAGTACTTGCAATAATCTTTTCTCTCCCCAGATAGCCTTGGGCTATCAGGTCCCAGAAAGGAAGTAGCATTTCCCCTCAGAAAAGGGATGGCTTCAGCTTCTAGCTGTAAAGCTTTCTCTCAAGAGGAGGAAAAATTCTTATTTTTTTCCCCAGTTATTCTACAGCCCTAAAAATATCTCAGTCACAGTAGAGTTACTTGTTCTGTAGCACCTGCATAGGCGAATCTCCTAAGGCCTCTAAATTCAATTTTTAAAAATTGACTACAATTTTCAAAGGGCTATGGGATAGGAAAATGGGAGATTAGAATCCAAAAGGGCCTGTGGAGGAAGCAGTGGAGATTTAACCTGCCTTCTGTGTGCACAGCTGCCCCGCTACAAATGCTTTTGCCCAGGAACATCTGCCTGGGGCCTCACCACACACCCAGGGTGCAGGCCCAGGGTTCAGTAATGCAGACTGTGATGGGGGATTATCCTTGCATGTGTTCTCCTGCAACAGTGGCTGGTTCCAAATGGAACTGTTGGTGATCGAGAAACAAAGTGGACTCCTTTCCAGGAAGCTGTAATAAGGGGATTAAGAAACTATAGAGGCGTATGAACATTTTCCATGTTACTTAGAACTTGACCAGACTCAGCTTTAATCAAAGTTAATCAATCCATCTGAGGCAGATCAGAGAGGAGATCCAAACTGGGATGAATGCTAATGCAGTGGGGGGCACCAGGGGCCTTACTGGTAATAGGCAAGAAAGCCTTCCCCTTCAAATGTGCGAGATGCTCAACTGTGCATGGCCATATGTCTGCTGCAATCTGTGGCCTTATGAATGGAGAACTCTCTAGACCCCAAGGCGCTATGTTGAACATGGAACAAAATTGACCGTGCCAAAGGGTAAGTGGCACTCACTGTATGTCAAAGGCAATCATAAGTATTTTTAGTAATAAATTTATTAGTAAATTTATATGTCATGAGTGTGGGTTTCTTTCTAAACTGTTTGATCAAGAATGAAGGAATAAAGCATTTTTTAAATTAAAAAAAAAATCGGTAACTATAGGGTTTTATTTTCGTTTAAGCCACAGAACATTGACATATCCAAATATTTAGCATTCTTTCCAATGCTGACAGTTGGAATGCCTCTATACACACCCCAGTAAAATGGTCATTTAAAAAATAATGTTTCAAACTTCTCCTGAAGGAATGTCTTCAGAAACTATAGAATATTTTGTCAAATATTCAAGGGTGGGTGGCCACTCTCTGTGTATGTGTCATGGATTTAATTTTTTCTAATAGTCAAAAATTATAAACCTATGTTCAATGATTAAGGTATATAATCAAAGAGTTGCATTTGGAGGTGAAAAATATATATAACTTTAAAAGTGACAAAATTGAATTTTGAGGGACTAATTCACATTGTGGCTCAAAAAAGTGTGATCTAAAGGGAATTCTTGAAATGCTTTGAAAAATGTTAGACTAAGTGGCTAGCTTCCAAAGATGGTCTGACAGGCAAATATTTATTTGGTTGCTTGCATACTGTAAAATTATTTCAAAGATAAACTTGTCAGAGTTAAAAGAGGGCTTTTCAGTGTATATTTTCAGTAAGAAAGAACTAGATAATCTTGATAGTCTCCTGTTGAGGACAGCTAGGAAAGTGTAAAAAAAATTTTACAAAAATTACTTGAAGGCATTGGAAATCCAATAAGGCATGAAGAGATTACAGGGTTAAGATTCGGAGAAGGCAGACATTCAGAAAGAATATAGCATTTGGTGCCACTTTTTCCCAGCAGCATGTACCCATTTCTGAAGAGATGGTGAGGTAGACAAGGCATTGCAAGCAATGCTCACATGATAGTCTATTGGAGAGAGGAGGACAGAAACTGGAATAGAGGAACTGCTGGTAGTGCTGGTGTTACAATTAATGCTTTGGGCTAAAATCCCAAAGATCTCTGGAAATAAGGACTATAGGAGTAAGGGTGAACCAGAAGTAGACAACACCTCAAAAGAATTGAAGTCCATGTTTAACTCATATAAATCCTCACTTTGAAGATTGGGTAAGATAAGATTATATTGCTTGTGTACATAGCTGCCAACCAAAAGTCATCATATGTCATCTCGAGAGGAAGACATTAACATAGGGCTAATCTGATTTCTATAATTTTTTGTAACCATATTCAGCACTCAATCAAACTAATCAGGTATGTAAGCAGATCAGAAAGTTTAGGGAAGGAAGCAGAGTGTAGGAGCAAACATTCTAAACTGCAAATACTTTAGAATAGCTTTGCTTGATATGTTTAAAGAACAAAAACAGGTATTATTAGGGAGTTCACCAGATATCTGAAATCTATAAAAAATGAACTATATGGAAATTAAGAGCTCAATGGAGATAACAGTGTATTAGGCACAAGTGAAGAATCAACAAGTATACGAAAATATAGATCAGAAGAAAATATCCAAACAGAACATGGAGCAAAAAAGGAATATAAAGTAAAAAAGAGAGGGTAAAAAACTTAGAAGACAGTATAAGAAGGTCTAATAGACATTAAATCAGAGTCCTAGAAAGAACATGGGGTGTTGATCAATGATAAAGTGACAATAGCTGATAATTTTCCCAAATTGAACCATCAAGGCATATATTTAAGAAGCACCATGAACCCCAAGAAGGGTTTTTAAAAAATTGAATCTAGACAAACTGCTAAAACCCAGCAGGAAAAAAAAGAGGTCTTTAACACAGAAAAGATACAAAGAAAATGTAAACTATCTTCTAAAAAGAAAAATGGAAACTAGAAGAAAATACAATAACAATTTTAAGTAAAAGAAAGCAAATCACTGCCAATAAGGAATTCTATACTCAGTGAAAATGCTATTTAAGAATAAAGGTAAAACTGAAACTCTTAAATAAAACAAATGGAGACAATTCATCACTTGTAGACACTAATGAAAAGAAATGTTAAAGAGTATTATCAAGGCAGAAGGAAAGAGATCCCAGATGGAAAATTGTAGATTCACAAGGAATTAAACAAAATACCACCACCAGCAACATTAAAAAAATGTAGGACAATCTAAATTAATGCTAACTTTAATACATAATATTAATAACATCTTATGGAGTTTAAAATGTACAAAGAATTCAGATATACACGAAGTTGATCAAGTTCAACTGTTCAAAGGTTCTCACATTGTCAAAGGTAAAATCAATAATTTATACAGCAACTTGGATAAACCTAAGGCACATACATAAATCTCTAGGATAAACAGTCAAAGAATAAGAAACGCTAGTAGAGGTAGAATACAATAAAAGCATTAAAAATACTCAATAATTTCAAAGGAAGACAGGGAAAATTTTTTAAAAGTACATAGAACACACTTATCTGGCAAGAGAGATACCGTGATCACGAAGGTGGTTTTCCCAGGGCGAGGCTTATCCATTGCACTCTGGATGTGCTGACCCCTGCGATTTCCCCAAATGTGGGAAACTTGATTGCATAATTTGTGGTAGTGGGGGACTGCATTCGCGCTCTCCCCTGATTTAAAAAAAAAAAAAAAGTTTATAGAACAGGCTGGACAAATAAAAAGCAGATAATTTATTTAAATCAAAATAAATGAGTGATGGCATTAATGTACATGATATAAGTAATATTGAAAAGAAAATCCTAGTTAGTTAAATAAGCCAAGAAAATGAATAAAAACACATAATATTTGGAAAGGAAGAAACAATGTATACCATAATTGTATATGTAAAAAAATTCAAAGATTCTATGAATAAATTATGGAAATAATAAATGAGTTTAACAAGGTTGCTGAATATAAGAATAATTTTAAAATCAGTTGTATTTTTTGTATACTAATAAAAATCATGTGGAATCTAAAATTTAAGAAGTAATATTATTTAAAATATCATCAAAAATAGCCATTAGCTCTAAAACAATTCTAATGAGAAATGTGAGCAATCTCTATACAGAAAACACAAAGAAGTTCTATAAATCAATGAAAATGATATGAAACTGAGAAAACACAATAGAAAAACAGACAAGAGTTTAAACAGACCCTTCAAAAGAATATCAAAAAGGCTAATAAAAATATAAAAGTGTGTTCACCCTCATTAGTAATTAATAAAATACAAGTTAAGAACTCAGTGATATGCCATTGCACATATCAGAATAGTTAAAAATACAAAGACTAAAATAATCATTGAAAATATTAAGTTCACAAGGAAATCAAGCAACTCAAACTCTTTTTACTGTTGATCAGAATACACAAGTTGGTACAACCACCAAAATGATTATCATTATCTTTTGAAGTTAAATATGCACTTAACTGACAATCCAGCAATTTTTCTCCTGGTTATACACAAGGAGGAAGGCATTCATATGGGCAACAAAGAGACATGTATATAAAGGTTTCCAGTAAAATTATTAATAACAAACCTAAAGTGAATTCAAATGTTCATGAAACATAAAATTGAAATTCATATATGTGTATGTATATATATATATATATATATATATATATATATATATATATATGCACACATGTATGTTTGTGTGAATGCATGCATATATTTCTATTTATCAGGGTAATTTTATGCAATAATTAAAATAAATGAATCACAACCATACAGAATAAAATGAGTTCATCTTACAAACATAACATTGGAAGAAGCAATACTCTAAATGCCCATTGAAGCTGTACATTTATGTAAATTTTATACACAGAACTAAGTTGCAGTGTTGGAAGTCAGGAGAGTGGGGACTTCTAGGGAATAGGGAAGCAGTCCTCAGGGAGGTACATAAAGGACTCTTGGGATTCTGACAAAGTTCTGTTCCTTGCCTTGGTTTGTACTAACTCAGATGTTTGCTTTGTGATAGTTAATTGTATAAAAACCTTTATAGATTTGTGCACTTTTGTATTTTTGTATTTTCTTTTCTTTATTTATTTTTTATTATGATATTGTGGGATACAGTTAAGGGTTAGGTATACAAATACGTTTCATTCAGGCACCCTTGTTGATAAGAGGCGTTTCCCCATCCCCAGACAGATATTTGCTACCGTTAATCCCATCTCTCCCCCACCATAGTTTTCCACTACTGTCAGTCATTTTCTTATATTATTACATTGGATGTTCAGGGTCCACTATATGAGTGAGAACATGTGATACTCAGATTTTTGTTTCTGTGAGAAGTCACTCAGTATTATAGACTCTAGTTCCATCCGGGTTGCTGCGAAATTCATGATTTTGTTCTTTTTTATGACTGCAGAGTATTCCATCATGTATATGTACCACATTTTAAAAATCCAGTCCTCTTTTGATTGACAGCATGGTTGCTTCCAGGTTCTTGCTATTGTGAACATGCTGCGATAAACATATGTGTGCAGGTATCTTTTTTATAGAGTGATTCGAGTTTTTCAGGATATATTCCCAGTAGGGGGATTGTGGAGTCATATGGGAGGTTGATATTTAGAGCTTTTAGGAATTGCCACACTGCTTTCCACAGAGGTTGCACTAGTTTACACTCCCACGAACAGTGTAGAAGTGTTCCCTTTTTGCCACACCCTCTCCAGCAGCTGTTATTTTTTGAGTTGTTAATAATTGCCATTCTGACTGGAATTAGGTAGTATCTCAGTGTGGTTTTGATTTGCATCTCTCTGATGATTAGTAAGGTTGAACATTTCTTCATGTGTCTGTTGGCTGCTCGGACGTCTTCCTTTGTGAAGTGTCTGTTCATATCTTTTGCCCATTATATAATGGGGTTGTTTGTTTTTTTCTTTTCAACACGTTTGAGTTCCTTATAGATCCAGGATATTAGGCCTTTATCAGACCTGGTGTTGGCAAATACTTTTTCCCAGTCTGTAGGCTGTCTCCCTGCTCTCTTGATGGTTTCTTTGCTTTGCAGAAGTTTGTCAGTTTAATGAGGTCCCACTTGTCTATCTTATCTCTTATGGCG
>NW_007064681.1:200208-204151 GCF_000164805.1 Carlito syrichta
TTGGTCACCCAGACTGGAGTGCAGTGGCTGCTCCCGGCCACTGCAGCCTCGCCTGCTGGGTTCCAGAGATCCTTCCGCCTCAGCCTTCCAAGTAGCCGGAATTACAGGCATGTGCTACCACGCCTGGACGATTTTTTGATTTATTGTAGAGATGAGGTCTTGCTGCCCAGATGGGTCTCGAACCCGCAGGCTCAGGCAATCCACTCACCTCAGCCTCCCAAAAGCGCGGGATTACAGGCTGAGCCACCGAGCCCAGCTTCTCTTGGGTTTTCAAGGTACACAATCATATCATCTGCAAAGAGAGACAACTTGACTTCCTCTTTTCCTATTTGGATACACCTGATTGCCTTCTATTCTCTGATTGCTCGAGCCAGGACTTCCAGTACTATGTTGAAGAGGAGGGGTGAGAGTGGGCATCCTTGTCTTGTTCCAGTTTTCAGCGGCTATGGTTCCAATTTTTGTCTGTTTAGGTGTATGCTGGCTGTGGGTTTCTCTTAGATGGCTTTTACTATTTTGAGGTATGTTCCCTGTATGCGTAGATGTTTGAGGGTTTTTATCAAGAAGGGGTGCTGGATTTTATCAAAAGTTTTTCTGCATCTAATGATATAATCATGTGGTTTTTGTTTTGACATCTGTTGATGTATTTAATTACATTTATGGTTTTACGAATGTTGAACCAGCCTTGCATCCCAGGTATGAAGACTACTTGGTCATGATGGATGATTTTTGAGATGTATTGTTGAATCTGGTTTGCTAGGATCTTGTTGAGAATTTTAACATCTATGTTCATCAAAGATATTGGCCTGCAGTTCTCTTTCTTTGTTGGATCGTTACCTGGCTTGGGTATCAATGTGATGTTGGCTTCGTAAAGTGATTTGGGGAGAGTACCATCTTTTTCAATAGCCTGGAATACCTTCAGTAGGATTGGTATCACCTCCTCCTTAAATGTCTTATAGAATTCTGCTGGAAAGCCATCTGGACAAGGGCTTTTTTTTTTTGGTAGGAAGTTTTCTTATTACATAGTCAATTTCCTTGATTGCTATTGGTCTATTTAGGGTCTCAATTTCTTCTTGTTCCAACCTAGGTAGGTTGTGTGATGTCAGAAAGTCCTCCATTTCCTTAAGGTTTTCAAGTTTGTTTCCATACACTGGTGTACGTAGTAGGCTCTAATGATCTTTTGTATTTCTTCAGGGTCAGATGTGACTTCATCTTTTGTGTTTCTGATTGTGCTTATTTGGTTTTTTTCTCATTTTTTTCTTGGTCAGTCTAGCTAGGGGACCATCAATCTTGTTTATCCTTTCGAAGCACCAGCATTTCTTTCATTGATTTTTTGTATTATCTTTTTGTCTTCTATGTCAGGGATTTGGGCTTTTATTTTTGTGATCTGGATTCTTCTGCTGAAATTAGGGTTTTTGTGGTCTTGCTTTTCCAGCTTCTTTAGGTGGCTTGTTAGTTTGTTAATTTGTGTTCCTTCCATTTTCTTCATGTGTGTTTGTAGGGATATAAATTCCCCTCTTACTACAGCTTTCAAGGCATCCCAGAGATTTTGGTAAAATGTTTCTTCATTTTCATTTGTTTCCAGGTATCTTTTGATCTCTGTTTTGATTTCATCATTGACCTAGGAGTTGTTTAGCATCATGCTAAAGCATCATGCTGTTTCGTGTCCATGTCTTTGTTGGTTTTGGGTCCCCGCTGTTGGTGTCAATGTTCATTTTTATTCCACTGTGGCCTGAGAAGGTGCATGGTAGAATTTCAGTCCTTTTACATTTGCTTATCCTTGATTTGTGTTCAATTATGTGATCACTCTTAGAATATGTTTCATGTGGTGATGTGTAGAATGTGTATGCTTTGGTCTTTGGATGGAGTGTTCTGTAGGTACCAATTAAGTCCATTTGCTCCAGAGTCTCATTGAGGTTCCAGATCTCCTTGCTGATTTTTTGTCCTGATGATCTGTCTAGGGTTGTGAGTGGGGTATTAAAGTCCCCAGTTATTATGGTGTTAGAGTCAATATCTTTAGTTTTCCTAGAAGTTGCTTTATGAATGTTGGCATACCTATGTTGGGTGCATATATGTTTAGGATAGATATTTCTTGTTGATGGAGTGAAACTGTTATCATTATGTAGTGGTCCTCTGTATCTTTTTTAATTTTTGATAGCTTAAATGGTATTTTGTCTGAAATTAGGATTGCGACACCTCCTTTCTTTTGTGTTCCATTCACCTGAAAATTTGTTTCTCATCCTCTTACTTTGAGTCTGTGTATGTCCTTTCTAGTGAGATGGTCTCTTGAAGGCAGTATATTGTTGCCTGGTGATATTTTATCCATTTTGCCATTCTATGTCTTCAGTGGCACGTTTAGTCCATTCACATTCAGACTAATTATTGAAATGTGAGAGTTCATCCCTTTCATAGCGTTCTTATAGAGTTGTTGTTCTTCCACTTGTTTGTTTATTTTTTTTGTCTTTATTTTGGTTTTGGTGTTGGTTCATGTATATTTTATTCTTTTCCCTGTAATCTTGTGAAGAACGTTGTTCTTTTTTTCCTTTTCTTCTGTGTTTAGTACTTTCTTAAGTGTTTCATGTAGAGGTGGTTTGGTGGCAGCATAAGTTCTTAGGGATCGCATATCTGGGAAATATTTTAATTCTCCCTCACTGATGAAGCTTGGCCGGGTAGGTTATTTTTGGTTGAAATTTTTTATCTTTTTGGACTTTGAAGATAGGGCTCCAAGCTCTCCTAGCCTGCAGGGTTTCTGTAGATAAATCTGCTGCTATTCTGATTGGTCTTCCATGGTAGGTAATCTGGCCTTTTTCTCTTGCTGCCTTTAGGATTTTTTCTTTTATGCCTACTTTGTTTAGGTGAATTATTATGTGTCTAGGAGTTGGTCTTCTCAGTTGTTGTCTTGCAGGGTTTCTCTGAATGTCTTGTGTTTGAATTTTTGCATCATTGATTAGATAAGGGAAGTTTTCTTGAATGGTATCATGGAAAGTTTGTTCCAATGTGGTCTCTGTCTCTCTTTCTGCCTCAGGGAGTCCGATTACTCTTAGGTTAGGCCTCTTGAGATAAACACTCACCTCTTGAAAGTTTTGTTCTGTCTTGTTGAGCTTATTTTCTGTGTTTTTAAGAGTTTTGGTTATTTCTATATTTTGGTCCTCAAGCTCTGAGATTCTTCTGCTTCGGTAATTCTGCTTTCGATGCTTATCAGTTTATTTATTTCATTCACAGTATTCTTTATTACTGTTGTCTCAGATATCAGCTCCTTCCTAGTTTCTTCTTGTGTCTCCTCAATTGTTTTTAATCTCTCCATTATTGTCTTGATATCTATACTTGTAGTTTAAGACTCTTCATTCTAGGGGCTTTTCATTGCTTGCACTCCGAAGTCAGTTTCCTCATTGTCTGCCTTCCCAGGGGTCTGGGAGAAACCCATACTCTTCTTTTGGTTTTTCTTCATTTGTGTAGATTTTTCTCTCTCTCCCCCTGTCCCTCCCCTTCTTCAATTCTGTTTTTGAGGGAAGGTGGGGTTGCTTTTATTTCTCTTCTGCAATGTCCTGTTCTTCCTTATGAGGGTCTTCTGGCTTTGTTCACTTTTCAGGTTGGACAGTAGGCTGCAATCTGTACTTTTTGGAGTTTTGAGGTTTAATTGAGAGGGAAGTTGTGGTTCAGAATGCTGATTCTAGCATCCATGAACAGGTGTATGAGCACACTGGAACCTATTTCCCTCTGCCTTACAATCTGTCCATTCAACAGTATGTAGTCTTGGTCCCTAGATTAAAAAGCGGGGTATAAAAGAGGGAAATAATGGAGGAAGGGGGGTCAATAGGGAGTTAGAAAGAGAGAAGAGTGAGAGGGAAAACAGATATCCATATCAACTATTAGTGAGAAGAGACACAGGCCGGGAGAAGTAAAGAAAGACATGTAAGAAAGATTCCCTAAGAGTACTGATAGCTAC
>NW_007064682.1:0-1014 GCF_000164805.1 Carlito syrichta
GAGAGAGCATCTCCCGCACTGCTCACCACGGACAGAGACCCTCTGGGGAGATGTGTCTCTGGTGGTCCACAGACTCAGACTCTCTCACTCAACTCCCTGAACTCTGTCTGGTGGCCGTCTCCTGGGAGGAAGACAGGATGACGCCCCGACACACTTTCTAAACTCAGGCGCATTTTGTTATTGCAAAAATTAGCTGTTCTTCTGGGGTCCTTTTCTGGCTCTTTTTTTAGTTTAATCCCGTATTACGTAAAGAGTATTTCTGGGAGTAAAGGCAATATATTTCTTGCTTGATTTTTAAGGTCGAAAGAAGCAGGAATTGCTATTGTGACCAGTGCAATGACAATGATTTCTGCCACTTATGGCCCAAATTTATTACCACAGGACATGTCCCAGTGCTGAACTACTTTTCTCACACGAATGCGAGCTCAGTGAAGATGCGCAGGGTTGCAGGAAGCCCTCACAGAGAGAGAAACACAGAACTGCCCCAGGCCCATACCTGGCAGAACGCCTGGCATGGGGCCTGTCCACAGACCCCATACAACACACCCAGGACGGGCCAATCAGTGCATCCACTGAGTCTTGTATTTTATGGTGCTTGGACACTGGGGGGTCTCCCCAACCTTCCCAGGGCTGGTCAATTCCAAGAGATGGGAGGACTCCCCGGGAGGCACACTTCCCCCGTGTCCACACACAGAGCCCCCTCCTCCAGCTGGCTCCAGTGCCTGGAGGCAGTATCCCTCTGTCCTCATCGCCCAGGCCAGCGACGGGACAGCCAGGGACCAACCTGCAGCCCAGAGCCCAAAAAACGACCACCAGTGAACCTAAGCCGTGCAGCCTGCCTCGCCCACCCCGCCCTCCACAAAGGCCCGTGCCCACGCCTCCTTGGCTCCTGCTGCCCAGAGTGCTTCTGCGTGGCCTTGTGTGCCCCTGCTTCTTGGGGCCTGAGAGTGTCCGCCTCCTACGAACAGGTATTTCTGCATGTGCACGATTCAACGTTCCTGATGGAGACAAGCC
>NW_007064683.1:0-1059 GCF_000164805.1 Carlito syrichta
GTGCGTCATCTGAGCATGTAACATTTGACCCGCTACACATTTAGACATCTTGCTTTGGATATGAGAAAACTCTTAAAGACAAGTATGGGACTGAATGGTCAAATTAGGTTGGGCTTAATTTGCAGTAGACACTTTGGTGAACTTCCAAGGCTGGTTGGCCTCTGCTAAGTGGCCATGCTTGTCCTGCCCGGAGGCAAGGGAAAGCAGGACACGGAAGCATCTTTTAGAGGCTGGTCTGGTTCAGGCAAACCTATCGGAATCTCAGTCTCCTCCTCTATAAAATGGGGATAAAACAGCTCCTCACTTGCTTCAGTGAAACCAATTATGTGACAGCCCTGAGCGGGGTTCCTGGTGGTGGGAGGCATTCAGTCAATGTCAGCACACACCTTCCATCCTGACCCCGTTCAAGGATTTCTTTGCAGATTCATTATTTTTTCATTGTTTTGGTTGTAACACTTGGTTTTTGTAGCCCTCCCTTGGCACCAGCTTTTAGAAAGCGAGAGAAACACTCCTCCACTGTTTGTTTTTTAGAGAGAGCTGCTGTACAAGTGAGCAGATGTATGTTGCGATGAGACCACGTCAGGTGAATTATTTAATTTTGAGATCTATCTATTTTCAAACGCTGACATTAGCTTTAGTATGTGGTTTGGTATCTTGACAATTTATATTATTTTATAATTTCAAAATAGTTTTAATAGGATGATTTTCAAAGATATTGAATCATTTTTCTCTCCCAGGAAAGTAAAATGTTATTTTTCCCTAACTATAAAAATTCTTTAATATTGATTTTATGTTCCTTTATCAAAATTAATGAACATTGCTATAATTTAATTATAGCCACAATTTATTTTTATGTTACAAATGTTCTCTAAGTGGGTAAGATAAATTGAACTTATTTGATTGTGATGAATATTTAATTAGACATTAAAGATAAGAGAAATGCTAACTTTCTTAACTCTTATTCTATTTGTTGCGAATATCTACTTAGCGTAATAATGGTTTTAAAAATGATTATCTGTATTTGACTTTTCATTTTACAAAATGCTTTTTTTTTTTTTT
>NW_007064684.1:0-1009 GCF_000164805.1 Carlito syrichta
ATCGAAAGTAGACTGGCAAGAGAAAATGTACATACACATGATGGAATATTACATAGCCATAGAGGACAAAGTCATGGACTTTGCAGCAAATTGGATGGAGCTGGAGTAATCATCCTAGTTGATCTATCACAAAACAAAGAACCAAATGCCACATGTCCTCATTCATAAGTGGGACTTGAACATTTATCACAAAAAGCACGAGAAAGGGATCAGCAGTTGTGGGATGCTGCCAGGGGAGGACAAGGGGCATGTCACAGCACAAAGGATACCTGGCCTTAAATCCGGAGGAGTGAGGACTTCACCTGCACATAGATTGCTTCTACACCTATTCCTGACTTGTACCCCACATTTTTTTAATAAAGTAAAAAAGAAAAATTCAGAGGAAATTCTTTTCTGTTAAAACTTGCTAGGATATGCAGAGCTTGAGGAATGATGAATCCTTTTCCTATATTAAAGTGACTGTAAATGTCATCGGTGGCTTTGAATTGTTTTCATTTCATTTCTTAACTGAATCTCCTGAAACACCCTCCTTCCGGGGACACTGTCCTGATGTGCGTGCCCAGCCCGTCGAGGTTTCCAGACCTGGGTGGGTTCCCTGCCGCTTGTGCTGCCTTCCTGTTGGTCCAAGGGTGACCATGTGGATGCAACCTCTCCTCATTCCGTCACTTGGCCCTGTGTGAAATCCCTTTGAAACTGCCATCGATGAATGCAGCTTTGGTTGTTGGGTTAAAATGCAGGTTTTTCCAGCTGACGTGGTTCTGTTGCTTTTAGTACTTTTTGTTTGAGGCTTGCCACTACACTGTCCTCTACCAGGTAACACACTGGCATTGTCTCTCAGGGCCTCACGTGCACATTTCTGAAACCCTCTCCTCTCTGTTGTGGTAATCATGTGGTGATTAAGTGACTCCATAGAGAACAGTCTGTAAGCCGGGCTCAGTGGATCACACCTGTAATCGCAGCACTTTTTTTTTTTGAGTTGGAGTTTCACTCTGTCGCCCAGACTGGAGTG
>NW_007064685.1:0-1006 GCF_000164805.1 Carlito syrichta
ACTGATTAATTAAAAAAAAAAAAAAAAAAAAAAAAAAAAAATACATGTACACACAGATTAGTGTTTTGTACTTGAACATCTATAAAAGTGCATGCATTAAACACATTACAGTAGCAGCTTATGGGAAAGAAAAGTAGCAGGAAAAGAGAGAAATGGGAATCACCCTGAGTGAATATTGAAAATATTAAATATTCATAGAGCACAAACCTTTCATGCCCGAAGGGTCGACAGTCAGGGACGGTGAGATGAAGGAAGGCAGAAGAGGATGAGAAGGTACTGACATGAAAATGCTTAAGTTAGTCTTGGAAGTGAAAGGTGTGTGCAACAGTGACTTCGCTGAGCCATAATGAGGACCGCAACTAAAGCAACGACAATAGGGATGGAAAAGGGCAAGCAGACGTGGTGACGCTTAACAAGACAGAACTCACACCACTCAGGGACAGACTGGACACTACAAGGATAAGGAGAGCAAAGACTAGTCAGGAAAGACTCAGGTCCCAGAAGTGGAGCTCAGAGATGGTGATGCCATCAACTCAAGTCAAGAACACAGGAAAGGGACAATCACTAGGCACATGGCCGGTGCTTGTTCCCCACAGAATGCATATTTGTGAATTCACCTATTCGCGGAAATGTATTTGTAATCTTCAAATCAGTACTACAGCACTTTTACAAACTGACCTGATCTACATATTTTCTAACTTGTATCAATGAAGTCCTGGACAAAATTTCACGACCAAAAAAAGAACTAAAAATTGCAAGTGAATTCACAGATAGATAAAGTATATAGTGATAAAGATGATCATTTTTAGAGCAAGGTCCATATTTTTCTTGTGTCACTGAAGAGCACAAGAGAGCAACAGCGTAGCAAAGCCTCACATAAAATGGACTATCCAGATACAACCCATGTCTTTTCTTGAAGATAACCTGAGTGGCAGAGGGAGGGTGGTTGTGGACAGGGGTATCGGTGGAACAAGAGTGGCCATGAGTTGATAATTACTGAAGCTGG
>NW_007064686.1:0-1592 GCF_000164805.1 Carlito syrichta
AAAAAAAAAAAAAAAAAAGGAAGTAAAAAAACAAACACAGCCTAGACACAGTGGCTCACGCCTATAATACCAGTGATTTGGGAGGCTGAATTGGGAGGATGGCTTGAGGCTAGGCGTTAGAGGCTAGCCTGGGCAGCAGAGTGAGACCCTCTCTCTACAAAGAAATAAAAAATTATCTGGGCATGGTGGCATATGGAAGTGGGAGGATCCCTTGAGCCCAGGAGTTGGAAATTACAGTGAGCTGTGCTTGTGCTCTCCAGACTGGGCGACAGAATAAGATGAGAGGGAGAGAAGAGGGGAGAGGGGAGAGACAGAGAAACAGACAGCAGAAACCATAATTAACACACACAAGAATGTGCTGGGAGCCTTTCAAGAGAAGACTTAACTCTCCTGTTGATCTCCCTCCACTCGGATTCTCACCTCCACTCCTCCCGGAAACGGCTCAGTCCCACATTGGTTCTCAGCCCCCGAATCAGCCTCTGGCGCCACCTCCTCCCCTGACACACTCTTCACCTGGCTTCCAGGACACCTCACTCTCCAGGCTCCTTTCTCCTCCCCTCCTGAAGCCACGGCATGCCACTTCGGTCCTTGTTCCGCCATTCTAATTACACTCACTCCCTTGGCGGTCTCCTTCAGCCTTCTGACTGTAACTTCCACACTTGTTTCCCCAGCCCAGACTGCTCTGCCTGATGCCAGACTTGTGTGTCTAACTCTCTGCTCGACATCTCTGCTTGATGTTGACACACATGACCAAACCTGGCCTCCCAATCTCCACTCCCCTGCCTCACCTGTAGCATTCCCCACTTTAGTGTGGTAGGACCCTTTTACAGAAAGACAGGACACCGAGGCTTCTTTGTCAGCAAGCAGCGTTTATTCATGGCAGCAAGAAGGAGCTGGCAAGAAGAGCCAGCCTGCCCAGAGACGAGACTGGGGCAAAACCCATGTGCTCGCTGTTTCCAAAACCCATGTGCTCGCTGGAAAAACAAATGTCCAGAGCATTATCGTCCAACCCCCAGGGGGAGAGGGAGGGGCCAGGTGGCCCAAGGACGGCACCAGCCCGATTCACATCCAAAGGCTGAGCCCAGAAAGCAGTGGGGCATTGCCTTATACTCTTTTCGCTAACTTTTCTTCACGCTCTAGCCCCTTTGTCTCCCTTATGTGGCAACATACATTTTGATTGGGCATTTCATGGCACAGGGGTGTGACAGGGTTACGCGAACACATTTAGACATTGATTGCACCACATTGCTTTCTCTTTATTCTGGGAAGGCCCCTACCACATTCCCTGAGCTTTGAGGCTCGGGCCCTTTTAGGGTCAAAGAGCATCACTTTGGTTCAGGAGTCTGTACTTCCACGCGACCATGGCCTTAATGAGGTTAGAGGCAGACCTCATAACCAGGGGAGCCAGAAAGGGGAGGATTAGACAAATTCGCAATATTATAACACCCATGAGGGTCTTGAATCCCCCAAAAGTTGAGAACCATCCCCCAAACAATTCCCTGGGGGTCCAGTCTTTCCAGGTCCGGACGGGAACGCGAGCAATTTTCCTCATAGTTTCCCGTGGCAGCTAGGCCAACAGAATTATTCTAGGG
>NW_007064687.1:0-999 GCF_000164805.1 Carlito syrichta
AAAAAAAAAAAAAAACCAAAAAAAAAGAAAGAAAGAAGCAGACCAAGGGAAAGGGAGAGGAAGATGATTCTAGACGCTCTGCCTGGGGCGTGCTGGCTGGGGCAGGGCTGGCCTCCTCCTTGGGGAATGATGGACGATTTCTGGTCCCTGGGGCTGTGAAACAAGGAGGCAGAATTGGGGAGGGGTCGGCGGGGACAGCAAGTCCGGCCAGAGGGCTTGAGTGTCACACCTGGCATGTCTCACGATGGAGATGGAGACGGCTCACGGAGACAGCAAGCCTTTGCTCCGATGCTGCCAAGACCGAGCGGCTTATGCCACGACACTGGGAGTTTCTCACCGAGGCTGAAGTCCGAGATCAGGGTGACCCCATAGTTGGGTTCTGGTGAGTTTCTTTCCCAGTTTGCCGGCTGCTGACTTCTCAGTGTCCTCACATGGTGAAAAGAGGACGAGACAATTCTCGGGGGTCCCTTCTACAAGGGCACCGATACCATTCACAGGGCTCCACCCTCACGACCTGATCACCTCCTGAAGTCCCTGTTCAACACTATCACCCTGGGGGTTGGGATGTCACCATGTGAATTGTGGGAGGATGAAAACATTGCTATAACAGGTATATTACATGACACTGGAATTTCCCAAAGAGGGTGTGTAAAATGCTGTTCCTCCGATTGACCCCTACTTTCTCCAGATTCTGATTCAACAGGTCTGAGTTGTGCAGGGAATCTTCATTTTCAGCAAATTTTTTTTCAACTTAAAAAAAGAAATCTATATATTTAAATAGAGACAAGTAATACAGGATGGAGTGCAATGATGCAATCATGGCTCACTATAGCCTCAAACTCTTGGGCTCAAGGGATCCTCCCACCTCAGTCTCCCAAGTTGCTGGAACTACAAGTACTGGTCACCATGCCTGGTTTCAGCAAACTTTCTGAGTCTGATGCTTGTGTCTTTTGAAAGACATCAAACTAAAAAAAAAAAAAAAAAAAAAAAAGGGTTGGG
>NW_007064688.1:0-1043 GCF_000164805.1 Carlito syrichta
TCAGGTCTCGCTGCCCAGGCGGGTCTCGAACCCACGGGCTCAGGCAATCCACTCACCCCAGCCTCCCAAAGGCGCGGGATTACAGGCTGAGCCACCGAGCCCGGCAAAACAATGTTTTTTACACTCTGCTTTTAAAAACTGAACTTTAATTCATTACATGCAAAGTGAAATGAGACAAAAGTGAGAGGAATAGTAGATGCTTAGAAAAAATATGTATAAGAATATATACTTTGAATTAGTCATAACAAAGACATTTTTCTCAGCCACTCCTGAATAATGGTTTCACCAGATAATAATGAAGATTAATGGGAAGCTAATGTCTAAAACCCACTTATATTCCTTTTAGTTTATTCTACAGTAGAACATTTTGTAACCAGCCTTTGGTTCAGCCAACTCACCAGATTAGCCTGCACTCTCATTTCCTTGGTAAAGCACGCTGACTAATGCCCAAAGCATGCCAAATACTCCAGCAGCAAAGACCAGATTAAGCCTATTGCCACCCCACCCATGATTCTTGTTGCAGATGGTCCCAAGTTTACCACCATTAAATTGAAGCAGGAAGGACAGACAGAACACAGAGACTTTCGAGGTTAATAAACCATGCCTAAATGTTTGGCTGATGTTACCACTACATGGCAATAATCAGAAGCAAATAGACCAAAGACCATTAGGATATTTAGGAAATTGAGTGATCTTGTAGTTTTTTTTAGCAGGAAAGTTCCCATAATTTTTGAAACTTAAAGCAGCCCCTAGAATCCCCAATCATTTGTACCAACAAGGAGACGACAAGTGCTGTGTGACCTCCAGCAAGAGCACATGATCACTACCCACTTCCTGAAAAATAATTAATAAGACCTAAACCTAAGGGTCGTGGAAGACCACAGACAGTGCTATTATCCTAGGGAACAAAGCCTGAACTTCTAACTGGTTTACTCTATTGCCCGCCCCTGCAGTTTGCCTTCACAACTGCTATGTGTTTTCCACTGTTCCCTTTTCTGAATCGTAATTCCTATTGTAACTATACTGTTTCTACTCCACCAGTA
>NW_007064689.1:0-2032 GCF_000164805.1 Carlito syrichta
AGCCGCCCCGGCCGCCGGAAGTCCAGGCGCCGCCGCGCCCGGCCACCGGGAAAACGCCGTGCTGACACAGGGCCTCCCCCTCTCGCCCAGACTGAGGTGGGAGGGTCGCTAGAAAAACAGAAGAGCCGCTGCAGAACCCAAAGGACGTGGCTGACTGGACCCCCTCGCGAAGGACACCGCGGGGCGACGCTCCGGGGCGGACGGCTCGCTTGAGGACGTGTGTGGACAGTCTCTGGAGAGAGCCACGGACACTTCTCACTTACACCAGTAAGAGAGACCTGGGGCCGTGCGGGAGTGTCACGACTGGGGCTGCTCCTGGCACGGTGGAGGCCAGGGATGCTGCTCAGTGCCCGGCAGTGCCCGGGACGCCCCAGAGAACGGACGGTCCAGGGCTGGAAAGACCCGGGTGGGCCCCTGGCTCTCAGCACATCCTCTGGGTGGCGACCTGGGAGGCGGTGCCCGCAGGACAGGGTGGCCCGTGCTGCTGCCGCGAGCGACGTGGCCGCTGAGGAGGCCGAGGGCCGCGCCCTTGGGCCTGACTTCTGCTCTGCCCTGGAGGCTGCACGGCCTTCAGCCCGTCACTTAAAGGCTGGGCGTGCTGAGAGGGAGGTGGCTGAAGGGGGACCCTGGGGCTGCCGTCACCAGCCTCGGTGGCCAGCGCCCTTCGTGTCTCAAGTCACAGGCAGGAGGACTTGGGGTGATGCCCCCCAACCTGACACGCTTAGGGTGCTCTCGGGAGCCACCCAGACGGCTGCTGACTCCCAGCTTTGGGGACAACAGGCGGGTCCCAGCGGGTCTCTCCTGGCCCACCGGGTGTCGTCCAGGGCTCCCCACGGCCCTGGCCCCGGGCGGCTCATGGGGAGGACAGGCTGGCCCGGCTCCCGTGAGCACGTCAGATGCCGCCGGGCCCAACGAGCCTGTCCTCCACGTTCCCTGCCAGCCACATCTCTGGGCAGCCCAGGTGAGCAGAGGCGCCAGGACGTGTCTGCCACCAGGACTGCCCCTTGGCCCGTGTCCCCTGCTGCCATGGCCTGCCCCCGCCAGTGCTCCAGCGTCCCTGTCCTGGATGGCCAGTGTCCCCAGATGCATATCCAGAACCTCAGAGTATGAACTCGTTTGGAATGAGGGTCTTTGCGGATGTGGCGGAGTTGAGGCTGTTCTGGCCTAGGGTGGACCTGACCCGATGACGGGTGTCCTTGTAAGAGAAGTGAGGACAGAGAGACACGAGAAGGCCACGCGATGAGACAGGCTGGAGTGATGTGGCCACAAGCCAAAGGCTGCCAGCCACCACCAGAAGCTGGAAGAGGGGATTGTGGCGGTCCTGCTGACACCTGGACTTTGCGCAGTGTTCGACCTGAACACCCATAGTCGGCGGCCCTGCCACCAACCGCCTCTCTTTGCAAGGCTCCCTTCGACCTTCCAGGACGCCCTCCTCCTAATTCCCTCCTGCATCCCCAGCCTTGCCTTTCTTACGGGCTCAGTGTGGCCTCCGTTTTCCTCAGCTCTCCTGCCACCTTCGCCACCCCTCCCGGCCTACAGTCCCTGATCTCGGTCCCACATCTCAGTTACAGGCCTGCCGTCCACTTTCCTGGTGGGAGGCTCCTCTGAGCCCCCTGAGTGGCAGTCCCAAGCCACGCCAGCCGGTCCCCAAAGCAGTGGCCTCGCAGCTCAGCAAACGTCCCCTCGGCCTCAGGGCCTGTCCTCAGCCGCTCCCCTCCCACCTTGCCCCAGCACGTGTCCCTGGGCCTCACAGCCTCACGCTGGCTGCCCCTCACCAGGTCCCCACTTGGTCCGTCCCTCCCACCCTGCGGCCTTCACCTGGCTGTTGTCTTGGACACCTGGACTCCCTGGCTCCGAAGGGGGGGATGTGGGCTGTTTGCCCAGACGACCCCACCCCTTCCCTGTCCTCCCCTTCTCTGGGACCCTCTGGGGAGGGCTGCCACGGGGGTCGCTGGAAGCTCCAGGCACTCACGACCCCCTGACAGCCAGCTCCCTGGGGTCAGGATGGAGGGCCCATGTGCCTGGCATCCCC
>NW_007064690.1:0-1072 GCF_000164805.1 Carlito syrichta
GGGCATCTGATGGATGCGCTTGTCAGCAGAGCGGCGAGAGAGGCATTAGCATTGCTCTTTGCTGTAATTCAGAATAATTAATACGAGTGGGTCTAACCACAGCTCAATTTATCATTTACAGATGTCCGGTTTGTTGTTTTCATGATTTTATAGAAATGTGAACAAGTAGTTCTTTAATTTTTCTGACAAAGACAAAAGAACTTGCAACTGTGAGCAACTAACATGCCTCCACTTAGCTCCTGATTTATATTCTGAGTTACTGTGGAGAAACTTAATTACTAGGAGCTCTAACTTGATTGTGTTTCTACCCTCAAGGTGAAATTTTTGTTACTGGGGACAGGAAATAAAGAATTGAATCTTGGGAGCTCAAAGATAGCCCCCTGCTCGGAAATGCGCTTACTCTTCTGCCCCTTCATTCCCACAGTGGGTGGTTTATGCCACTTAACTTCTTGATGTCTTATTTTTCATGTCTGCCAGGTGGGAACAATAATGCTTGCTGGAAAGAGCATGACTAATTGGACAGACAGGAAAGAATGTAAGAATCTCAGAGAACAGCTAGTTCAAGCTTATTTCAGAATTGAGACCCCAAGAAGAAAAGTAACACATAAGATCATAGAATAATGTCCTGTGCTTTCAGGTTCTGGTCTCCTTTGTTGAATAAGGCTATGCAAATACTGAATAGCATTCTTTTGTAGGATCAATGAAGTTTTGGTTTGCACCTTCCTTCCTTCTTTCCTTCCTTCCTTTTTTCTTTCCTTCCTTCCTTTTACTTTAATCAGTGCTTCATCTTTTATAAGGTTCTAAAAACTTTCCAAAGTACTATTATTCATTTGGCATCTTTGACGTCTGGCTAGAAGGAATTCACACAACAATTTTTTGCCTCTATCTAGTCAAGGGAAGTCAGTAGATAAAAGCTTGTTTAGAGTGACTGGAGAATATGAATGCGAAAACTTTTTTTAACATTTAACTTTTTTATTTTAAAGATGTGGCGTAGAATTCGGGGTTAGGTATACAAATGTTCATTACAGTGGTACCCTTGTTGATGAGGTGTTCTCCCCCTTTCCCCGGCAGA
>NW_007064691.1:0-2562 GCF_000164805.1 Carlito syrichta
TGGCTGGGAGTGGCCACTGCACTCCAGTCTGGGTGACAGAGTGAGACTCCAACTCAAAAAAATAAAATAAAATTTAAAAATTTAAAAAGCACTTTATACACACACACACACACACACACACACACACACACACACACACACTGAAGTCAAAATTATAGAAACAGAAAGTAAAATGGTGGTTGCCAGGGGTTGGGGGGGAGGGAAAAATAGGGAGCTGTTTAATGGGAATCGAATTTCAGTTTTGCAAGATGAAAAAATTCTGGAGATGGATGTACAACAATGTGAATGTGCTTAGTACTACTGAACTGTACACTTGAAAATGATCACAATGATATGTTTTATGCTATGTGTATTCTACCAGCAATTTTTTTTTTTTGAGTTGGAATCTCACTCTATCACTCAGGCTGGAGTGCAGTGACATGCTCACCGCCACCACAGCCTTGACCTGCCAGGCTCAGGTGATCCTTCAGCCTCACCCTTCCAAGTAGCTAAAACTACAGGCACACGCCACCATGACTGGCTAATTTTGTGTGTGTGTGTGATTTATTGAAAAGATGAGATCTCACCAAGTTGCCCAGGCTGGTCTTGAATCTGTGAGCTTAGGCAATCCTTTCATCTCGGCCTCCCAAAGTGCGGGGATTATAGGCATGAGCCACCATGCCTGGCAACAGTTTTTTTTTTAATTTCTAAAAAAAACAAACGAACTCAGACAATAGTTGGGGCAGCAAGCATTAACTGCAGTGACTTGGAACCATTGTGAGCTGTTCTCTTACTGTTGGCACAGTTCCAAGTGACTGGCTCCAGGACTTGATCTTCTTGTGGCATCAGTAACCAGCATAGCCAAGGCCCCTGCAGTGAGTTGATAGGACCTCTCCTGTGTGATTTCCTAGCTGCCTCACAGCCTGGGAGGTAGGCTGACAGATAAGGAAACCAGCTCTGAGAAGGCAGCTTGCTCCAGCCACACAGGCCACACACAACCTGTTTTTCTTCCCTGTTGCTGCTCTGAGGTACCTGTGAGGGGCTGCTTAGGGCTCTTCCAGTCCGTGACCACTTGGGTTTGACAGCGGGAGCTTGTTAAATAGCTGCTAGTCGTCCTCCTGGTCATGAGGAGAAGTGAGTGATCAGAGGAGGTCAAACACCCAGATATCCACTTTCCTTTCTTGTTGGAAAACGGGGCCTGGCCAGTGAGCTCTGTACACTTTTCCTAGGATGGCAGTTGGATTATGTAAATTGGGCTTTGCAGAGGTCTGTTGTTTGGAAAACTGTATGTTTCTGAGCCAGCTCTGAAAAATGTTTGGTTGAATGTGAGTTCCAGGCCATGGGCTCCTGTCCTGACTTCCAATTCTGCACTCTACTAACCAGTCAAATGTGGCAATAGCTTGGGGCCTTGACAGGCTGTTCACCTCACAGCCCACCCTCCCACCCTCGCTGAAAGTGGTAGAATTTTTTGATATTATCTTCAGAAAAACCTCCTGGGTTAGACTAGGAGGGCAAGAGCTCTGAATTTGAGGGAAATACTCATTGTTAAACCCTATTTAAGAAATACAGGCCAGGCGTGGTGGCTCAAGCCTGTAATCCCAGCACTTTGGGAGGCTGAGGTGGGAGGAATGCCTGAGGCCATGGGTTCCCCAGCAGCCTGGACAACTTGGCGAGACCTCATCTCTACCATTAATCAAAAAATTAGCTGGGCATGGTGGTGCGTGCCTGTAGTTCCAGCTACTTGGAAGGCTGAGGTGGAAGGATTGCCTGAGCCCAGTGGCTCAATGCTGGGGTGGCCGTGAGCGTGCCACTGCACTCCATCCAGCCTGCGAGATGGAGTGAGACTCCAACTCAAGAAAAAAAGAAAAGAAAAGAAATATAGCCGGTAGCCGGGCTCAGTGGCTCAGCCTGTAATCCCAATGCTTTGGGAGGCTGAGGTGAGTGGATTGCCTGAGCCCGCGGGTTCGAGACCAGCTTGGGCAACTTGGCGAGACCTCATCTCTACAATAAAAGCAAAAAATTAGCCAGGTGTGGTAGCGTGTGCCTGTAGTTCCGGCTACTCGGAAGGCTGAGGTGGAAGGATCGCCGGAGCTCAGCAGGTCGAGGCTGCGGTGGCCGGGAGCGGCCACTGCACTTCAGTCTGGGCGACAGAGTGAGACTCCAACTCAAAAAAACCCAAACAAACAAAGAAATACAGCAGGGCGCGGTGGTGGCTCACCTAGCACTTTGGGAGGTAGAGACAGGAGGATTGCTTAAGCCCAGGAGTTTGAGACTAGCCTAGGCAACATAGTAAGACATTGTCTCTACAAAGAAATAAGTAAAGTGTAATGGTACACGCCTGTAGTCCCAGGTACTCAGAAGGCTGAGGTAAGGGATCACCTGAGCCCAGAAGGTAGAGATTGTGGTGAGCCACACTGGTGCCACTGCACTCTAACCTGGGAGACAGAGTGAGACTCCAACTCAAAAAAAAAAGAAGCCGGGCTCGGTGGCTCAGCCTGTAATCCCACGCCTTTGGAAGGCTGAGGTGGGTGGATTGCCTGAGCCAGCGGGTTCGAGACCCGCCTGGGCAGCGAGACCTCATCT
>NW_007064691.1:2787-4911 GCF_000164805.1 Carlito syrichta
CTCCAGTCTGGGTGACAGAGTGAGACTCCAACTAAAAAAAAAAAAAGAAAAAGAAAAATACAAATGTCATGATGTCGTGGACTTTGAATTTAGACACTGGATTTGAATTGTGTGACTTTAGGCAAGTTATTCATTCTTTCTTATTCATCTGTTTTCTTGGCTGCAAAACGAGGACAATACTGGACCAGTGTGAGGCCCAGACAGCACAGTGACTGGCATGTGGCAGGAGCCCATCAATATCGTCAACCCCCCAGTTAGGATTCTCCAGGAATAAGCAGGTTCACTTGCGTACATCGTCCTATAGTTCTCAGAAATAGTTTGGCTTCTTAACATACAACTCTACGCGGTAGGTTAAAGTTCCTCCTACACCCTTGCTTATGCTGTTAGTTTACTCAGCAAACTTTTCCAGAGCCAAGGTTATCTTTGGGGCAGCCAGGTGCAAGTGGGTCTGGAGCAATGTCACTCTTCTCTGGAAGGGCAGCCATGAACCTGAGATGATTGCAGAGAACAGCTCATTGCGTCTCCTTGGAATGTAGGGAGACAGCTCACCGCATCTGCCTGTAATGTGGGGAGATACCTGGCGAGTTGGATGGGGCCCCGCCTGCCTGCAGAAGAATACCTTACGATTACTGCCGTCTGTGGTGGAGCACTAACTCCAGAATTCCCAAGTGTATGGCATCAAAGCCCAACCCCCTTATTTCATACAAACAGAGGTTCTTTGTGGATATGCAGTTGAAGGGTGGTGTCATGGCGTGGTGGCAAGGGCTGGGGCTTAGAACAAGGCTTGTTCAAATCGGGTTCTAGTTCTGCTACTCCTCGGAGATCGAGCTGGCCAACTTGAGGCAAGTTACCTAACAGCTTTGATTCTCAGTTTCCTCCTCCCTTGAATGAGGATAAGATTATCTACTTTACACTGTGTGCATTAAAAGGAGATCATTTTCTTTTTTTCTTTTTTTTGAGTTGGAGTCTCACTCTGTCGCCCAGACTGGAGTACAGTGGCCACTCTCGGCCACCGCAGCCTCGATCTGCTGGGCTCCAGTGATCCTTCCGCCTCAGCCTTCCGAGTAGCTGGAACTACAGACACACGCTACCACGCCCGGCTGATTTTTTTGATCTATTATAGAGATGAGGTCTCACCAAGTTGCCCAGTCGGGTCTCAAACCCGCGGGCTCAGGCAATCCACTCACCTCAGCCTCCCAAGGTGCAGGATTACAGGCTGAGCCACCGAGCCCGGCTCAAGGGTCATTTTACTAATACATGGTTATACATGTCCCTGGCCATTAAAAAAGAGACAACAGAAATCAAAGTAATCCATCAATATGGCACTCACATGGCCAACTCAGGGAATTCTCCCTGAGTGGTGGTGGGAATGGTGGCCTGCCTTTGGTATCTCCTACACAGACAACTAAGGACTCTGGATCAATGAGCTAAAAGCCAGTTCACTTCCCAAAGGACTAGGGAGGCCTTTGAAATTTTCCTTTAGCCCTTTTCTCTGCCCCAGCCTCTCCCTCTAGTGAAAACAAAAGGTTCCAAACTGCTTTAAAACTGTGAAAAGACCTGTCTGATGGCTCCCAGGGCTGAGCAAAACCTGAACCCCCAATTCCCCTTCCCCCCACCTCTGCCAATGAATCAGATGCGAGTGCAACTGGGCTTGGAAAACGAGGGGAAATCTTTAAGAAAGTGTTGATGTTGTCATTCAGCCTTGATTTCTGGTAAATTCTCTTGATTTTATGTATCTATTTTAGAGAAGGTAACAGGAGATAAAAAAAAATTGCTCTTGCCAAATTGCAAGGCTAGCCAGGTGCTGTGGCTGATGCCTGTAATCTCAGCACTTTGGGAGGCAGAGGCAAGGGGACTGCCCGAGCCCAGGAGTTCAAGACCTGCCTGGGCAACTTGGCAAGACCTCGTTTCTACCATGAATCAAAAAATTAAGCCGGGCTCAGTGGCTCAGCCTGTAATCTCAGCACTTTGGGAGGTTGAGGTGAGTGGATTGCCTGAGCCCGCGGGTTCGAGACTCGCCTGGGCAGCGAGACCTCATCTCTACAATAAGTCAAAAAATCAGCCGGGCGTGGTAGCGCATGCCTGTAATTCCGGCTACTCGGAAGGCTGAGGCGGAAGGATCGG
>NW_007064691.1:5092-13433 GCF_000164805.1 Carlito syrichta
CGGAGCCCAGCAGGTCGAGGCTGCGGTGGCTGGGAGCGGCCACTGCATTCCAGTCTGGGCCATGGAGTGAGACTCCAACTCAAAAAACAAAAACAAAAACAAACAAACAAACAAAAATTAGCCGGGTGTGGTGGTGCATGCCTGTGGTTCCAGCTACGGGAAAAATGGAAGGATTGCCTGAGTCCAGCAGGTTGAGGCTGCGGTGATAGTGAGTGTGTCACTGCACTCTAGCCTGGGAGACAGAGTGAGTTCAACTCAAAAAAAAGAAGGAGGATGACAGAATTTGAACTAGAGTCTGAAGTTGTTCTTTTCAAATTGTTATTTCAACAGCTTTCAGGGGTAAAAAAAATAGTTTTGGTCTGGGCTGTAAGTATACCCACCTCCCCTACCTGATGGGTGATTTTTTTTGTCCTTCCACCCCATCCCCTCCACACCTTCAGAGTCTCCATTGTCCACTATACCATTCTCTATGTCTTTGCATAACTTTAGTTTAGCTCCCGCTTATAAATGAGAACATGTGGTGTTTGATTTTCTGTTCCTGAGTTAGTTCACTTAGGATGATGTTCTCCAATTCCATTCAAGTTGCTGCAAAAGACATTATTATTATTATTGAGTCAGAGTCTCACTCTGTCGCCACTGTACTCCAGTCTGGGCGACAGAGTGAGACTCCAACTCAAAAAAAAAAAAAATCTTAAATCCATCTTGAGTTAATTTTTGCATATTGGAAGAGATAGGGATCAAGTTTCATTTTTCTGCATGTAGCTATCCAATTTTCTCATCACCATTTGTTGAATAGGGTGTCCTTTTCCCAGTGTATGTTTTTGTCTGCTTTGTCAGAGATCAGTTGGTTGTAGGTATTTGGGTTTAATTCTCTATTCTGTTCCATTGGTTCCTGTGTCTGCTCTTGTACCGGTATCATGCTGTTTTGGTATAGCAGCTTTGTAGTATAATTTGAAGCCAGGTAATGTGATGCCTCCAGCTTTGTTCTTTTTGCTTAGGATTGTTTGGCTATTCTGGCTTTTTTTTTTTTTGGTTCCATATGAATTTTAGGATTGTTTTTTCTAATTCTTTGAAAAATGGTATTGGTTGTTTGATAGGGGTTATGTTGAATCTATAGATTATTTTGGGTAATATGGTCATTTTAACAGTGTTGATTCTTCCAATCCATGAGCATGGGATATTTCTCTGTTTGTGTCCTCTGAAATTTCCTTCATCAGGGTCTTGTAGTTCTCCTTGTAGAGATATTTCACCTCCTTGGTTAAATATATTCCTAAGTATTTTAGATTTTGGCTTGTATTGTAAATGGAATTGAGTTATTTATTTGATTCTCAACTTGTTTGCTATTGATGTCCACCAGTGCTACTAATTTGTGTGTGTTGATTTTATATCTCTAGACTTTACTGAATTCATTAATCAAGTCTAGGAGTCTTTTGAGGGAGCCTTTAGGATTCTCTAGATATAAGATTATTGGCATACAGAGATAGTTTTATTTCTTCTTTTCCAGTTTGGATACCCTTTATTTCTTTTTCTTGCCTGATGGCTTTGGCTAGGACTTCCAATACTATATTGAACAGTAGTGGCAAAAGTGGGCATCTTTGCTTGTCCCAGTTCGTAAGGAGTGAAATTGTCCTTTTCAGCACTGAGTCCTCCAAGTGGGGTGCAGTGGGATGAGCTACCTGAGTTACTTACAGTCATGTCTCTGAGGAAAATACATTGCCATCAGGAGTGACTTTCTCAGGGTCCTGACTAGGTGAGTCAGAAGATTCCTTTGGAAAGTTGAGGTGTAAGAAAGCCTCCACAGGATGCTGTACCATGATGGTGACCCCACTCAGGGATGCAGAGATGGATGCAGCTTGACGAACTCGACCCTGTGAGGTGGGCATTTAGGATTCTGTGTGCAGACCGTGCACAGTGGCTCATGCCTACAAACCCAGCACTTTGGGAGGCCAAGGTGAGAGGATTGCCTGAGTTCGAGACCAGCCTGGGCAACTTGGTGTGACCTTGTCTTTTCAATAAATAAAAAAATTACCCAGGTGTGGTGGTGCATGCCTATAGATCCAGCTACTTGGAAGGTTGAGGTAGAAGGATTGACTGAGCCCAGCAGGTCAAGGCTGCGGTGGCTGTGAGCATGCCACTGCACTCCAGCCTGGGCAACAGAGTGAGACTCCAACTTAAAAAATAAAAAAGAATTCCGTGTGCAATCAGAATGAAGCGGCTTAGCCCCCTTGCTAGTGTGGAAACACGGAAAGGTGATGTGAAAGTGCTTTTACTACAGACAACAATCAGAAAGCACCCACCTTCTAGCCTATTGGATGACTAGCATGAGAGAAAAGCAGATTTCTGCCAGGCTCAGTGGCTCAGCCTGTAATCCCGCGCTTTGGGAGGCTGAGGTGAGTGGATTGCCTGAGCCTGCGGGTTCAAGACCCGCCTGGGCAACTTGGCAAGACCTCATCTCTACAATAAATCAAAAAATTAGCTGGGCGTGGTAGCGCGTGCCTGTAGTTCCAGCTACTTGGAAGGCTGAGGCGGAAGGATCGCTGGAGCCCAGTAGGTCGAGGCTGCGGTGGCCGGGAGCGGCCACTGCACTCCAGTCTGGGATACAGAGTGAGACTCCAACTCAAAAAAAAAAAAGAAAAGCAGATTTCTTGTTATGGCTGAGAGGAGAGACTGCTGTTCAGAATGGGAAGGGAATGAGACACCGCCTTATATCAAAAAAATCTCAGCTACTAAATGAGGGGAAGATGTAAGACTCAAGCCACTACCCGGACAAATGAAGGGCACTTTGGGTCTCTTGGCCCCTCCCTGAAGCCTGTTAGAACAGCCTTTGATAATAAACTAACAGAGGAAGGGAGCCATAGGGTCCCTTCTTGGGTTAGCAAATTGTGATCTGAAGGATTTAGAGACCAACACTGAGGGCAACTCAGCTCCTCTGGACCTCTTTTACAAAGCATCTATTTATTCCTTTCTCGAGGATTACGAATACAGATGTGTGCCAACGAAGCGTGTAATCCACGCTTGACTCTTACAAAGCTATTTGTTTCTCTGGGTTCCACCTTTTTTCCCAGAGGGTGCTGATGTTCAAACACTCCCATGCAGCTGTGGTTACATAGCCCCCAGGACGCCGTCCTGACCCCTTGCTTTTGGTCTTATGTGCCAATTCACACAGGCATGTGACAGCAGCTGCCTTCTGAACCCCAGTCATGCGCTTACCTGTCAGCACCCGAAAACTTCCCCCTCAACTGAGCCCAATTATTAGCTTCATGAGCCTTCTGCCAATTCAGATGAAATTTGGCAAAAAAGTAAAACTGTTGCTTTCTGCATGACACCCCCCATCCTTCTTTTTCCTCTACTATTTTTGGTTAAGTTGTCATTACCTTAACAACCAAAAAGCGGTCAGGCACGGTGGCTCATTCTGTAATCCCAGCACTTTGGGAGGTCGAGGTGAGAGAATTGCCTGAGCCTGAGGGTTCGAGACCAGCCTGGGCAACTTGGTGAGACCTGGAATCTACAATGAATCACAAAAAATTAGCTGGGCGTGGTGACATGCGTCCGTATTTCCAGCTACTTGGAAGGCTGAGGTGGAAGGATCGTCTAAGCCCAGCAGGTTGAGGCTGCGGTGGCTGTGAGTGTGCCACTGCACTCCAGCCTGGGCAAGAGTGAGACGCCAACTCAAAAAAAAAAAAGACCAAAAAGCGCCTATATGAGCTGAACTGTATAATCCAACTATCATCAAATCCTGTTTCTTTTTGGAAATCGGGATCCTTTCTTGGCTGTCCCAGCTCCCCACTTGCTAACGCCTCTCTGCAGACATCGCCCTCAGTCCCTGCAGGGCTCTCGCGGTTCTGGTCAGCCTTCAGGTGCCCTCTGCTCTCTGCCCGCTGCTCACTGAGCCTCCTTTGCCAGGTGTCTTGGCCACGTTGGTCCTCTCTGGCTCGGAAATAGGAAGGATCTTAGCGTTTCTTATGCTTTTGGTCTTCTGAGGGTAGTTTTTCAGAGCACTCCCAGCCCTAGATCATCTGTTCTTGCTTCGTTTCAAGTGACCAAGGGTCCTGGAAGATCTTCCTAGCAAGAAACAGCACATGAACTTGTCCAAAGAGCTTCCAAGTGGAATAGCAGAAAGCATTAGCTTTAACCGACCTGACTTTGTGCCCTGACTCACACTGTAGGATCTCAGGCTAGATATTTACTTGCCTGATCCTGTTTTTCATGTGGAAAGTGTGGGGTGTGGGGGACATCTACCTCCTCAGGTGAGCAGGGATTAGAATAACAGTCTGCATGCACAGTCTGGCAGAGACACTGATAGCCAATCAGTGATAGCGACATATCTTCCCCTCAGTACCAGCCACAGCCGGATTCCCTTGTTTGGTGTGAGTCCTTTATTACTAATTCTGACTTACATGTGCCTCCCAGCACTAGAGCACCAGCTTCTTAATTTGGGACATTTTATATCCTCATGACCTCGTGCAGTGCCTGCCAGAGTACCTGTAGGAAGAATAAATTAATGTATAAGTACATTTTTACCATGGATTTAAATGTTAATGTTTTCTATTAGAAGTTTAAGAGTGGAAAAAAACCACAGAGACCTAGCCAGGATTGCTGGCACATGGGAAGTGGTTGAGCATTTAATGGGACCACGTGTTTCCCATTTCCATTACTATTTCAGGGCCAGGCTCATTAGACAAGCCAGGTTGAGTACGATCAAGAGTTTTTGGTTCTGGAGTCACATAGTCTGAATTTCAGATTGTTTCTGTAATCTATTAAGTGTGATTTCGGGTGTTGAGAGTTAAATAAGATAATGCATGTAAAACACCTGGTAAAAAGTAAGGATTCTCAGCCGGGCTCGGTGGCTCAGCCTGTAATCCCACGCCTTTGGGAGGCTGAGGTGAATGGATTGCCTGAGCCCGCGGGTTCGAGACCCGCCTGGGCAGGCGAGAGCTCATCTCTACAATAAATAAAAAAATCAGCCAGGCGTGGTAGCGCACACCTGTAGTTCCAGCTACTTGGAAGGCTGAGGCGGAAGGATCGCCGGAGCCCAGCAGGTTGAGGCTGTGGTGGCCGGGAGCGGCCACTGTACTCCAGTCTGGGCGACAGAATGAGACTCCAACTCAGAAAAAAAAAGTAAGGATTCTCAAGGTTCATTGTTTTCAGTATACAACTCACTTACTTAAAGGTTATGCAAATGTCCTCTGTCTTTGGTTGTTTCTATTTTAGACAAAGCTTCTCAAGTTCAAGGACTCTTTCTGCTGGTCTCTCTCCATTTATCAAGAACTTAAAGTCAAGCACTGGCCCTGATAGGTTTGGGAACAGAGAAATGAGATCTGTCCTGCCCTTAGGAGTTACAACCTCAGGGGGAAACAAACAGTGCCTGTTTACACAACAGTATGGTCAGGGTCAGCCTCGAAAAGGTAATGATTGGTTCTTGGAGTAAAAATAAATAAATAAATGAAGGTCAGGCTCAGTGGCTCAGCCTGTAATCCCAGCACTTTGGGACTTTGGGAGGCCAAGGCAAGTGGATTGCCTGAGCCTGCAGGTTCGAGACCAGCCCAGGCAACTTGGCGACACCTTGTCTCTACAGTACATCAAAAATTTGCCGGACGTGGTAGCATGCACCTGTAGTTCCGGCTACTTGGAAGGCTGAGGTGGAAGGATCGCCAGAGCCCAGCAGGTTGACACTGGGGTGGCTGTGAGCAAGCCACTGCACTCCAGCCTGGGCGACAGAATGAGACTCCAACTCAAAAAAAGTAGCACCTGACATGCTGCAGATAGAAGGTGTGAGACAGGAAGCTAGTGTGGACCTTGGACAAGCTAACCAAACCAGAAATGGGAAAAGTAGTCTAGGCAGAAGGCAGAACTCCAGCAAAACCACTGAATTTCTCAGGACATTTTTTTTGAGTTGGGGTTTCACTTTTTCACCCAGGCTGAAGTGCAGTGGCACGCTCACTGCTACCTCATTCTTGATCTGCTGGGTTCAGGTGATCCTGCCACTTTAGCCTTCCAAGTAGCTGGAACCACAGGCATGCACCCTGACACCTGGCTAAGGACATATTCTTTTTTTTTTAGTTGGAGTTTCACTCTGTCGCCCAGACTGGAGCGCAGTGGCCCCTCCCGGCCACCGCAGCCTCGACCCACTGGGCTCTGGCAATCCTTCCACTGCAGCCTTCCGAGTAGCTGGAATTACAGCCAGCTGATTTTTAATTTATTGTAGAGATGAGGTCTCGCTGCCCAGGCGGGTCTCGAACCCGCGGCCTCAGGCAATCCACTCACCTCAGCCTCCCAAAGGCACGGGATTACATATTCTTTATCTGAGCCTGGCTGGACATATTCTTTAAAGGTTCTGGGTCCTACCTTCCTACTACCTGGATTGGTAGATTTTTTTTTTAGTGGGGTCCCACTCTGTCACTGAGGCTAGAGTACAGTGTCATGATCACAGCTGTGACCTCCAACTTCTAAGCTCAGGCAGTCCTTCTGCCTCAGTCTTCCAGGTAGCTGGGACTACAGGCATGTGCCACCTTGTCTGGCTAATTTTTTGTGTGTGTGTGTGAGTTGGAGTCTCACTCTGTCACCCAGACTGGAGTGCAGTGGTCGCTCCCAGCCACCGCAGCCTTGACCTGCTGGGCTCCGGCTATCCTTCCGCCTCAGCCTTCCAGTAGTTGAAACTACAGGCGCGTGCTACCACACCCAGCTAATTTTTGATTTATTGTAGAGATGAGGTCTCGCCAAGTTGCCCAGGCAGGTCGCGAACCCATGGGCTCAGGCAATTTTTTTTTTTTAAATCAGGAGTTTATTAGGAAGACAGAAAAACTCCCAAGCCGGAGAGGGCCCAAAAGAGTTGCCTTTTTTTTTTTTTTAAAGAGATGAGGTCTCACTATGTTGCCTTAGACTGGTCTGGAACTCCTAGGCTTAAGCAATCTTCTTGCCTTGGCCCCTCCCAAAGTGCTGGGATTGTGTGAGCTACCACACCCAACATTAGGTCTCTTACGGAATGGATTGAGTTGGCATATGGGAGCCAGACTAGTTAGGGCTGGTGTGGAAAGACTGAAACTTCCACCCAGGCAAATAGAGGTAATGCAATGGGAAAAAGCAGTCTTGGGGAGGGATGACAACACACTTCTGTATCCAGCAGGTAGTGGAATTGAGAGGTCTGAGCTGACAGACTTGAGAGTTTTCAACATGTAGATGGAAGTGGTAGAAGTTGGCTGGAGTTCCCATAGACAAGAGGAGTTGAGGGCTCTGAGTACCATTTCATGTCTAGCATCAAACCCAGGGGTATGTTTTGTAGATCCTTTTTTAGTGACTGAGTGAATCTGAATTGTAAAATCGGTTCTATCTATTATCACTCTGCACTTTAGATCAATGGTAATGTTAGCACCAGATTCAAGGACACTGGGGATTTTCCTAGACAAGAGGGTCAGAACAGAACACCGAGTACTTTGGGGATGAAATGAGGTCTGGAAAGCAGGTTTCCAGTCCCACAGGGGATTCGACTATTCCCTCCACCCTTAGCAGTCTGGGTGTTGCTTTATTCTTTTTGAAACTGCAATAGAGCTGGTTTTAAAATAGCTCACCACATTACACTAAATTTAGCCAAGTGACACATTTGAGGCAGCCAGGACTGCCAGCATAACGGCCCATAATACCAGCTATTTGAGACCAACCATCTCCCATCAGACCACACACTAGCAGTTCCCACCACGGTGAACTAACATGAAACTATCAGTTGAGCCGTTTCTTTTTTTTTTTTGAGTTGGAGTCTCACTCTGTCGCCCAGACTGGAGTGCAGTGGTCGCTCCCGGCCACCGCAGCCTCGACCTGCTGGGCTTCAGCAATCCTTCCACCTCAGCCGTCCAAGTAGCTGGAACTACAGGCACGTGCTACCACACCCAGCTAATTTTTGATTTATTGTAGAGATGAGGTCTCACCAAGTTGCCCAGGCGGGTCTCGAACCCACGGGCTCAGGCAATCCACTCACCTCAGCCTCTCAAAGCGTTGGTATTACAGGCTGAGCCACTAAGCCCAGCAGCTGAGCAGTTTCTAATGTGAGTCAACACATCTGAAAAAGGAATCTGAATGTTGGACATGATTTAAATTCAATGAGTACTTTATTTATAAGTAAGACTGTACAGGACTCAGCAGTGTCTAATTTAGGTCCCATGTATAACACTAAAAATTAAAAATGAATAATTCAGCTTATAGCAAAGGTTACTTCCATCTAACTCAGGCCTTCTTTAGTTTTTGGCTGGGTGTGGTGGCTCATGCCTGTAATCCCAGCACTTTGGGAGGGGGAGGCAAGAGGATTGCCTGAGCCCATGGGTTCAAGACCAGCCTGGGCAACATGGTGAGA
>NW_007064691.1:13686-17035 GCF_000164805.1 Carlito syrichta
CCAGGCGGGTCTCGAAACTGCGGGCTCAGGCAATCCACTCACCTCAGCCTCCCAAAGCGCAGGATTACAGGCTGAGCCACCGAGCCCGGTTTACAATAAAATTTTAAAAAGTTATCCAGGTGTGGTGGCACATGCCTGCAGTTCCAGCTTCTTGGAAAGCTGAGGCGGAAGGGTGGCCTGAGCTCAGCAGTTCAAGGATGCGGTGGCTGTGAGCCTGCCACTGCACTCCAACCTGGGCAATAGAGTGAGACTCTAACTAAAAAAAAAATATATTTTTTGGATGAAATTATAAAGCAAGTTCCTGGCCAGGTGCAGTGGCCCACATCTGTAATTCTAGCACTTTGGGAGGCAAAGACGGGAGGAGCCCAGGAGTTTGAGATCAGTCTGGGCAACACAGCAAGACGTCGCCTCCACAAAAAAACCAAAAATTAGTCAGGCATGGTGGTATGTGCCTGTAGTACCAGTTACTTGGGAGGCTGAGGTGAAAGGGTTGCCTGAGCCCAGGAGTTCCAGGCTATGATGAGCTATGATCCTGCCATTGCACTCCAGCCTGGGCAACAGAGTGAGACTCCAATTCAATAATAAAAATAAAAAATAAGTTCCCCCTACTCCCTGGGTACCATATTATATAGTATAAAGACAATGAAGTACAAAAATACAACAATGCTAATGTATTGTGATTAATAGCCCAGTTTATTAGCTATTTGAATAAAGTACAACTTTATAGTGAAAATAAATGAGCTAGAAGTTGCTTTGTAAAGGCTTTCTTACAATAGCTTACGAAATGACAGACACGGGGAAACTTCCTTAATGACGACCACACAAGTTTGCTGTGAGTTAAGCTGAGCACTACAGGGACAGGCTGACCGCGGAGAGCCAAGTTAACTTTCTGATACCATGAGCTCCCACTTGGATACTCCAGGCAGCTTCTGAGCATCTCCGGTCTTAGAAGCTTAGGGACAGGCAAAGATTCCACTTTCTCGCCTACGTCAAAGTTTCGGGGAGGAGTTCCTTGGGATGATATTTATTCCAGCACCACTTGCCCTTTCTGATGCCTCTTCACTCTTGAGTAGGGACTTATTGTATCATCCACCACAAAATCATAGAGTACTTTTATCCAGGAATTATAGTGGGGAAGGTTGTCATAGTATTCAGCGGCTATTTTCCTCACCTAGAAGGGAAAAAATACAGCCAGATGAGTAATGGGTATCATGAGGTCCTTTTAAAGATGACAGATGGCCAGGAGTGATGGCTCACGCCTGCAATCCCAAAACTTTGGGAGGCCGAGACGGGAGGATTGCCTGAGCCCAGGGGTTTGAGACCAGCTTGTGAAACTTAGCAAGACCTGGTCTCTACAAAACATAAAAAAAATTAGCTGGGCACAGAGGCACGCACCTGTAGTCCCAGCTACTCACGAGGCTGAGGCAGAAGGATCGCTTTGATCCCAGCAAGTAGAGGCTACGTGAGCCATGAGCCACTGCACTCTAGTCTGGGCAACAGAGTGAGACGCAGACTCAAAAAAAAAAAAAGACAGATGAGTGAGATGAGTGTTTGATACAAACATGGAGAAAGAAAACCATGAGACCTGCTTTCTCTTCCCTCTTAAAAAGATAAAATACAAGCTGCAGCAGCTTAGGGAATTCTAAACAGGAGTCTAATTACGCTTGGCCCTCTAGGTGACTAACTCTCCTATCAAGCTCGGAGGGAATAAATATGTTTTATTTAAAAAATTAACAACAAATATGTGCAATTCAATTAACTTGCTATTATTCCTTTTTATTTCTTAGAACAGCCCACGAATTTGTGTGTCATCCTTGTGCAGGGCCATGCTAGTCTTATCTGTACTTTTCAGTTTTAAGACAAGTGCTGCCGAAGCGAGCACTTGACTTGATCTTATTAACACACTGAGCCAGGTACAGTGGCTCACACCTGTAATCCCAGCACTTTAGGAGGCAGAGGCGAGGAGGCTGCCTGCAGCCTGGGCAACTTGGTGAGACCTCGTCTCTAAGATACATTTTTAAAAAATCAGCCAGGTGTGGTGGTGTGCGCCTCTAGTTTCAACTACTTGGAAGGCTGAAGCAGAAGAATTGCCTCAGCCCAGCAGGTCAAGGCTGTGGTGGCTGTGAGTGTGCTACTGCACTCCAGCCTGGGTGACAGTGAGACTCCAACTCCAAAAGGAAAAAAGAAAAAAAAAAAAGGCACATACTGCATAGATGGCATTATAGCAGATAAATGCAGCACATGACCCCTGCCATCCAGAACTTACTAATACATTGTGGCATGTCAATTAGATAGAAATTATCAAGCCTACAATTCTGCCATCCTCAAGTTGAAATGTCTTAAAAAAAAATTATCCTAGCCAGTCTCAGTGGCTCAGCCTGTAATCCCGCGCTTTGGGAGGCTGAGGTGAGTGGATTGCTGAGTCGAGACCCGCCTGGGCAACTTGACAAGACCTCATCTCTACAATAAATCAAAAATTAGTCGGGTGTGTAAGCACGCGCCTGTAGTTCCAGCTACTTGGAAGGCTGAGGCGGAAGGATGTCCGGAGCCCAGCAGGTCAAGGCTGCAGTGGCTGGGAGCAGCCACTGTACTCCAGTCTGGGTGACAGAGTGAGACTCCAACTCAAAAAAAAAAAAAAAAATTATCTTAATAAATCCCAAAGGAAAACAGAACAGCAGAATCCAAAATACTGAAAAAAGACTACAAGATAAAGATTACTCTTTCAATTTGGGAAATGATAATACTTTCTGGTTGTGGAGTAGCAGATTCATATATACCCCTTAAGGAATAATTAAGGCCAAACACATGGGTGTTTCCAGTCAAAAGAACCATAGGGAGGGAACACCGAGCCAGCAAATGACCAACACCTTTGATCACAGTCCTTCAGAATGTCCTAAGTTCTTTCATGAATAAGAATGATCACCCACACACAAACCTGGATCATAATCCACACTAAACTTCTGTCAATGCCAGCAGTAATTCATTTATTCTAACAGCAAGACTAGAAAAGATACCTGTCTTTCTAAAAGAGTAAAATGACAAAGCCAGTTTAGATCCTGAATAAGAGCTAAGTCAAGACATTCTTTAAGACTAAAAATATATTCACAGTCATAATAAAAACAAGCCGGGCTCAGTGGCTCAGCCTGTAAATCCTGCGCCTTTGGGAGGCTGAGGCGAGTGGATTGCCTGAGCCCGTGGGTTCAAGACCCACCTGGGCAACTTGGCGAGACCTCATTTCTACAATAAATAAAAAAGGAGCCGGGTGTGGTAGCACACGCCTGTAGTTCCAGCTACTTGGAAGGCTGAGGCGGAAGGATCGCCAGAGCCCAGCAGGTCAAGGCTGCGGTGA
>NW_007064691.1:17055-19914 GCF_000164805.1 Carlito syrichta
CTTTGGGAGGCTGAGGTGAGTGGATTGCCTGAGCCCACGGGTTTGAGACCTGCCTGGGCAGCAAGACCTCATCTCTACAATAAATCAAAAAATCAGCCGGGCATGGTATCGCGCGTCTGTAATTCCAGCTACTCGGAAGGCTGAGGCGGAAGGATCTCCAGAGCCCAGCAGGTCGAGGCTGTGGTGGCCGGGAGTGGCCATTGCACTCCAGTCTGGGTGACAGAGTGAGACTCCAACTCAAAAAAGAAACAAACAAAAGAAAAAAACAAAAACAAAAGTTTATAATTTGTACATTTTAGAAATAGCTTTTTTTGGGAAACAAGATATTACTGGCAGGCAAAAATTTTTTTATTTTTGTAAACAGGGAATCTCACTATGTTGCATAGGCTGGTCTTGAACTCCTGGCCTCAAGTAATTCTCCTGCCTTTGCCTCTCAAAGTGCTGAGATTACACGTGTGGCCAGCATACCAGGCCTTAATTTGTACATTTTTAAAAAGCCATTTAAAAAAATTAATAAATCCCTTAATGCCAGGAAAAAAATCTAAAAAGTTTATTGGGTAAGTGTCCAATTCAGTTTAAACAATGACATAATAAATTCCTGAATTTATCCTGTGTATGTTACAAGGTTGTGAGCAAATGGGAAAACTCATATTTTTTTTTTTTTTCTGAGTTAGAGTCTCACTCAGTCGCCCAGACTGGAGTGCAGTGGCCGCTCCCGGCCACCGCAGCCTCGCTTGCTGGGCTCTGGCGATCCTTCCACCTCAGCCTTCCGAGTAGCCGGAATTACAGGCATGCGCTACCACGCCCGGCTGATTTTTTGATTTATTGTAGAGATGAGGTCTCGCTGCCCAGGCGGGTCTCGAACCCGCGGGCTCAGGCAATCCACTCACCTCAGCCTCCCAAGGCGCGGGATTACAGGCTGAGCCACCGAGCCCGGCAGGAAAACTCATATTTAAGAAGTGTTCTGTGAACAACAAAGCTCAGTAAAAACAAGAAACAAATTGGGCATGGAGGCTCACACCTGTAATCCCAACACTTTGTGGAGGTGACAGAATTGCTTGAGTCCAAGGGTTTGAGACCAGCCTGGGGGAGACCTCGTCTCCACAATAATTAAAAAAAAAAAATAGCTGGGTGTGGTGGCTCACACCTATAATTCCAGGTACTTAGAAGGCTGAAGTGGAAGGCCACCTGAACCCAGCCGGTTGAGGCTGTGGTGGCTGTGAGTGCGCCTCTGCACTCTAGCCTGGATGACAGAGTGAAAATCTGACTCAAACAACAACAACAAAAACAAGAAAAAAAGAACTTAAAAAAAAATAAGATTCAGTCGGGTGTGGTGGCCCACATCTGTAGTCCTAGCTACTAGGGAGGCTGAGGCAAGAGGATCATTTGAGCCCAGGAGTTCTAGTCCAGCCTGGGCAACATAGTGAGACTGTCTCTAAGGGAAAAAAAGTTAAGATGAAATGAAAACCCTTGTTATTGTGATGAAAATGTTCTAAATTGATTATGTAATGGTTCACACTTCTGTGAATACACTAAAAACCACTGAATTGTACATTTATTTTATTTTATTTTATTTTAGTTGGAGTCTCACTCTGTCGCCCAGACTGGAGTGCAATGGCCGCTCCAGGCCACTGCAGTCTCGACCTGCTGGGCTCCGGCAATCCTTCCGCCTCAGCCTTCCAAGTAGCTGGAACTACAGGCATGCACTACCATGCCTGGCTGATTTTTTGATTTATTGTAGAGATGAGGTCTCGCCAAGTTGCCCAGGCAGGTCTCGAACCCACGGACTCAGGCAATCCACTCACCTCGGTCTCCCAAAGTGCTGGGATTACAAATTGAGCCACCGAGCTCAGCCCAAATTGTACATTTTAGATGGGTGTAAATCAGTGACATGAGTTATCTCAATAAAACTGTTAAAAAACCTGTTCTTGCATACTTATTAATTATACAGTAGTCATATACAATGTAAGTACTGTAATTTATGCAATAAATACCAGGTAGTTATTGAGGAAAACAAAACAAGAAACTCCTCAATATACATCATAGAAAAAGCAGGAAAGGCAAGACTAGTAAACTCTATAGGGATGTTTGTTAATTTACCCAAGGACAGCATGGAATACCATGGGAAATGAAGTCACATTTATCATGGATGCTGAAGTTAGGAAACTGATCATTTTGGAGGGGATGAAAGGATGAGGGTCAAAATGTCTTTCATGTACTCCACAAGCAATACACAAAAAATCAACTCTCAGGGGACACAGACAGTCCCTGCCCTCGAGATTATAAGTAATGTTTGAACTGAACTAAGTTTTCAGTTCTGGAACTGTTCAAGAAAATTACAAGTAAAAGTATGTGATTTATGTTGACAAAAATTCTTTTGTTCAAAGAGTGACCAGCTTTCTTCTTAAACCATCATTTATATAAAAAATAAAAAATTCACTTCCCTAGTCATGGGAGAAGCCAACAAAAAATTGGACACTCTCATCCAGGTCAGCATATGGGTAGAATGACACCAAGTAACTGTTCATCAGCATCACAGTACACCACAGTTTCAAAGTTGTCTGGCTGGGCATGGTGGCTCACTCCTGTAATCCCAGCATTTTGGGAGGCTGAGGTGGGAGGATCACTTGAGCCCAGGAGTGTGGGAATAGCCTGGGCAACATAGTGAGACTGTGTCTATAAAGATAAAAAAATTAGCTGGGTGTGGTAGTAAAGTGAGACTCTGATTCAAAAACAAAACCAACCCCCGTGACAAAAAACCCAAAGTTGTCTGTAGATAATTGTGTCATGTGTATTTATATTATTGCTATTTAAAATTTTTTTTTTTTTTTTTTTGAGTTGGAGTCTCACTCTGTCGCC
>NW_007064691.1:20196-26739 GCF_000164805.1 Carlito syrichta
AGAGATGAGGTCTCGCCAATTTGCCCAGGCGGGTCTCGAACCCGCAGGCTCAGGCAATCCTCTCACCTCGGCCTCCCAAAGTGCTGGTATTACAGGCTGAGCCACCGAGCCCGGCTTAAAATTATTTTTTATTTATTTTTGAGTCAGAGTCTCACTTTGTTGCCCAGGCTAGAGTGCAGTGGCATGCTGCTCACAGCCACCACAGCCTCTACCTGCTGGGCTCAAGTGATTCTTCCACCTCAGCCTTCCAAGTAGCTGGAACTACAGGCGTGTACCACTACACCCAGCTAATTTTTTAATTAGTCTCCTCATGTTGCCCAGGCTGGTCTCAAACCCACAGGCTCAGGCAAACCTCTTGCCTCCACCTCCCAAAGTAATGGGATTACAGGCATGAGCCACTGCACGTGGGAATATATTTTTTTTAATGAGCAACTTAGATTGATGAAATACTTAAGATTCCTTTCAAACTGAGCGAGTGATAACTACTTTTAATGATACAACCATCAAGATACTAAAGTATGTATCAAATTCTTACCAGTGGAAGGCTCTTTCCAGGAATGCTGGGGAAGTCATGATGTTCATTATGATAACCCACATTGAAGGTAAGCAAATTCAGAGGCCCATAATATGAGTAAGTTTCGTGTCCCTTTAAGAACATGTAATGTTCAGCTATAAAATGTCCAGAAATCGGGTGCAAGCCCAGACCAAGTAAGGATGCTGCCAACATGTAGACTAAAGATTTAATTCCCAAAAAGTAGTAAATTATAATGTCAAAAGCAATCTGGGTCAAGGTATTGATAATTTCTAGGTAAGTGATCGGTTTGGGGTTGATGAACAGAGGTCGAAAAGCATAAAAGAGGGGCTGGAGAATAACCCACATCAACTTTCTGAAGGTGGTACAGAAGAACCAGCCCTCAAAATCGGTAGGAATATCCACGTCAATGCCGTCAGCTCCCAGGTACCGGTGATGATCCATGTGATACCTCTTAAAGGAAATGGAATATGGAACCCCGATAGGAAGATTAGCAAACATTCCAAACCAGCGATTCCACATGGATTTGGATTGGCCAAAGGCACTATTGTGGGACACCTCATGGATAGCTAGAGTCGTGGAGTGGTTAACGCAGCTGCCAAAGGCATAGGCCCAAAACATGACCCATTTCCAGTCCAAGTCTCTCACTAAGTAAAAGGCAACCAGTTGTGTGAAAACCATCATGATTGTAATCCATATCAGGTTGTGATCTGGTTTCATCAAAGATTTTATCTCTGGATACTTTGCTGTAAAGAAAAAAACAAAAAATCAGGAACTGAGAAAAATACATAATGGTTCAGCAATTGTAATTAAATTAATACCAATTAACAACATATTACTTAAATATTTTTCCAGGCTGGGTGTGGTGGCTCAAGCCTGTAATCCCAGCACTTTGGGAGGCCGAGGTGAGAGAACTGCCTGAGCCCACGGGTTCAAGACCAGCCTGGGCAACCTGGTGAGCCCTCATCTCTACAATAAATCAAAAAATTAGCTGGGCGTGGTGGCACGAGCTGTAGTTCCAGTTACTTGAAAGGTTGAGGGAGAAGGATCACAGGAGCCCAGCAGGTTGAGGCTGCAGTGGCTGTGAGCGTGCCACTGCACTCCAGCCTGAGTGACAGTGAGACTCCGACTCAAATAAAGAAATAAATACATACATAAATAAATCTTTTTCTTCTACAAATCATAATATTAGAGACTACCAAATGTTTATTTATACAGGAAAGGAGAATGTTCTAATAGTAAGGTTATAAAATACCTCACAACAATTTGAGAACTTATGCAGGAAAACTCAGTCTCTAAATCTAGAAGCTCCACATTCTTTTGTATTAAAATGTGTGTTATTTCTCAGTTTAGACAGAGCTACAGCATCTTTACCTTATTTAAAACTTGAGTAAGGTAACACATCTGACAAAGGTAGAACATAATACATGTTTTATAGGTACCCTAAAATCATGAAATTGTTCACTATAGTTCTCTCAGATAAATCAACATGCTCCAAGTAATTGTGTGCTGAATTCTCCCAAAGCTGTAACAGTATATAAAAATCAATTGCACAGGATGCCAATATAAATGGGAAACAGTATTTTCAACACATGGTGCTGGAACAACTGATTATCAACATGCAAAAGAATTAAGTTGGATGCCTTTCTTATACCAGACACAAAAACTAACTCAAAAGGGATCACAGACCCAAATATAAGAAAACGATAAAATTCATGGCCAGGTGCAGTGGCTCACACCCGGAATCCCAGCATTTTGGGAGGCTGAGGCAAGAGGACTGCTTGAGCCCAGGAGTTTGAGACCAACCTGGGCAACATAGTGAGACGCTATCTCTACAAAAAAAATCAAAACCTCAGTCAGGCATGGTGGTGTGAGCCTGTAGTTCACCTACGCAGGAGATTGAGGCAGAAGGATTACCTAAGCCCAGGAAGTCGAAGCTGCAGTGAGCCAGGATCATCCCATGCACTCCAGCCTGGGCAACAGAGTGAAATCATGTCTCAAAAAATAAACAAACCCTCTCATACAAGAAAATAAGGAGTAAATTTTCATGACCCTCATGGTTTCTTCGATAACTACACCAAAAGCACAAGTTACAAAAAAAAAAAAAAAAAAGATAAATGGGACTGTATCAAAAACTTTTGATACCATCCAAAAAGAACCAAAAAGTACAAATGATACCATCCAGAAAGTAAAAAGACAATCCACAGAAAGAGAATGTTTGCAAATCATCTATCTCATAAGGGACTTGTATCCAGAATACAGAAAGAACTCTAACAACTAATAATCCAATATAAAAACAGGCAAAGGATCTGAACAGACATTTCTCCAAAATACTGTCCATATATATGGCCAAGTCAATACGCACACGAAAGATACTAAACGTCCTCAGTCATTAGGAAAATGCAAACTGAAACCATAGATACCACTTCACACCCACTAGAATGATAATAATAATAAAGATAAGCTGTAAAAAGGATGTGGAGAAACTGGAACCCTCACACATTGCTGGTGGGAATGTAAAATGGTGCAGCTGCTTTGAAACAGTCTGGCAGTTCTTCACAATGTTAAGCATATGTGGTATATCCTTACAAAGGAGTATCACTCCTCCACAAAAAGAAATGCACTGACACATGCTACAACACAGGTGAACCTTAAAAAATCATATGCTGTGAAAGAAGCCAGTCACAAAAGACCAAGTATTGTATGATATCATTTATATGAAATGTCCAAGATAAGCAAAACTAGAGACCAGAAAGCAGATTAGTATCTAAGACTGGGAGGTGGGAGCAGGAGATACCAGGGACTTCTAGCAGGTACAGGTTTTCTTTGGGGAATGATAAAAATGTTTTAAAATTAGATGGTAGCCAGGAGCGGTGGCTCACGCCTGTAATCCTAGTACTTTGAGAGGGAGATGAAAGGACTGCCTGGGCCCAGGATTCAAGACCAGCCTGGGCATCTTGGCAAGACCTCCTCTCTACAATTTAAAAATTAGCTGTGTGTGGTGGCACGTGCTACTTGGAAGGCTGAGGCAGGAGGATCACCTGAGCGTAGCACGTAAAGGCTGCAGTGGCCATCCACGACTGTGCCACTGCACTCCAGCCTGGGCAACAAAGTGAGACACCAACTCAAAGAATATATTAAATTAAATTAAATTAAATAGTAGTGATAATTGCACAATTCTGTGAATATACTAAAAACATTGAACTGCACATCTTAAGTCAGTGAATTTTATGTTAATTATATCTCAATAAAGCTGCTGAAAAAACACTTGTGGCCAGGAGCGGTGGCTCACACTTGTCACCCCAGTGCTTTGAGAATCTGAGGTGGAAGGAGTACTTGAGCCTAGGAATTCGAAACCACCTGGTGCAATAAAGCAAGACCCTGTCTATACAAAATGTAGAAAAAAATAGTTGGGTGTGGTGGTGTGTGCCTGTAATCCCACCTACTCAGGAAGCTGAGGTGGAAGGATCGCCTGAGCCCAGGAGGTTGAGGCTGTGTTGAGCTGTGATTGTGCCACTGCACTTCAGCCTGGGCAACACAGTGAGACCCCTAAATGAAAAAATAAAACGAAACAAAACAAAAAACCCACTGTTGCCCTCTGAAAGTATAGCAAAGGAAGCATTTTGTGATTCTTATTTGGCCCTCTAATAATGGTCTAGTCCCTAGCCCTTGTTAATTTCAAACAGGTATCTTTTAAATGAAATTTTAACAATAACTCTAATTGCAAATTTATATAGTTACAGATGTTGGTTGTCAAACACACCCATGTTCTATCATGCCTACCCCCCCAAAACCTGACAAATTTCCAAAAGCTCTCATAAGTGTAATTTAAACCTCGAGGTTCTTATCTTTTCTAAGGTTATTCCATCTCCCACCCTGAAATGGAACACTGGGCAGTATTCATACCTGCATGGAAAGTGTTATATTTTCACTGAGAAATATGTAGTCCTTTTACTTTCCAAGTGAAATGGTTCAGCAATAGTAAGTTTGTGGGAAAAAAGGTTCGGTGTTGAGATAAGCATCAGTAAACACCTTACCTCCTTGACTTTATGACTATTAAATAGATAGCTCAGTTTTAGTATCTGGAGTTGGTTTTTACAAGGGTGGACACCTGATTATTCCTATGCAACATGTAGATAAGACATAGATAAAATATCATATACTATCTCATATCAAATATGTGTAAGAAATATGTAAAAAAGAAAGGAGGCTGTGCTTAGTGGCTCACACCTTTGGGAAGAGTTCAAGACCAGCCTGGGCAACATAGTGAGACCTCGTGTCTATGAAATATAAAAAAACATTAGCCAGACGGAGTGGGGGTGCATGCCTGTAGTATCAGCTACTTGGGAGGCTGAGGCTGAAGGACTGTCTGAGCCTGAGAAGTCAAGGCTGTGGGGAGCCATGATTGTGTCACTGCTGTCAGCTTGGGTGACAGAGTGAGACTCTAACTCAAAAATGAATGAATGAGCTGAGCTCGGTGGCTCAGCCTGTAATCCCATGCTTTGGGAGGCTGAGGTGAGTGGATTGCCTGAGCCCGCAGGTTCGAGACCCGCCTGGGCAACTTGGTCAGACCTCATTTCTACAATAAATCAAAAAAATTAGCCGGGCGTGGTAGTGTGCCCCTGTAATTCCAGCTACTTAGAAGGCTGAGGCAGAAGGATCGCCGGAGCCCAGCAGGTGGAAGCTGCCGTGGCCGGGAGCGGTCACTGCACTCTAGTCTGGGCAACAGAGTGAGACTCCAACTCAAAAAAATAAAAATAATAAAAAAGAAAGAATGAATAAATAAGAAAGGAATGCCAGGCACTACTTGGAGACTAAAGCAGGAGGATCACTTGAGCCCAGGAGTTCAAGGCTGTATTGCCTGATTATGGCACCTGTGAACAACCACTACACTGCACTGCAACCTGGGCAATATATTGAGACCCGATCTTAAAAAAAAAAAATTGCCGGGCTTGGTGGCTCAGCCTATAATCCCGCGCTTTGGGAGGCCGAGGTGAGTGGATTGCCTGAGCCCGCGGGTTTGAGACACGCCTGGACAACTTGGCGAGACTTCATCTCTACAATAAATAAAAAATCAGCTGGGCATGGTAGCGCGCGCCTGTAATTCTGGCTACTCGGAAGGCTGAGGCGGAAGGATCGCCTGAGCCCAGCAGGTCAAGGCTGCGATGGCTGGGTGCAGCCACTGCACTCCAGTCTGGACGACAGAGTGAGACTCCAACTCAAAAAAAAAAAAAAAAAAATTAAAGAGAAAGAAAGAAATGAAAAAAAAAAGGGGGAAGGAAACCAACAACCCAATGTCATTTAAAGGGCACTGTAAAGGTTCGCACTCCCAATTTACTGTCAATTTCTTAAAAAAAAAAATCTATTTTAATGACATCTACTATCTCCTATTTGTGAAAACATAGAATGTCATAAAATGATACCACTGCAAAAAGCAGGGGCTTGCTTTTTCTTTTCATTGGGTCCAAGGGTGTTGAGAAGAAAGACTAGGGAAACACTGTATGAGAAAGAATTTCTCATATTCATCTCATCACCTATTTACTGAACGTTTGAGGAAACAGCCGAGGCTAGGCAGCATTTCCTCTGGCGGCAGTCTGACCCGGATTATTATACCGCCCTAGTCACATTACTGGGAGGGAAGATTAAATTGGGCAATGTCTCTAAATCATTGAACGCGATCCCTAGCACATCATGTCCTTTAGAGTGTCCTGGGAGCCACGAGAGATATCGCTGTAACCCAGAAGCCCAAAATACTCGAGAGCGGTCAGTAAGGCCTAGCTACTCTGGTGCAAAAGGCCCGAAGTTAGCAGTCAGGGGACCGGCAGGCTAAAAATCGCGTATTTCCCCTATTTGGCGAGTCTTCCGCATTTCGGTCTTTTCATCCGGGAGGATGAAAAAACCCCCGAAGCCGCCGTCCTCGGGTCCCAGGCGTGTCGTGCGGATCAACGGGACGAGAGCCGTGCACGCGCCACGACCCGTCCCGTCCGCGGAGGCCCGGGATCACACCGCCG
>NW_007064691.1:27630-29744 GCF_000164805.1 Carlito syrichta
CCGGGAGACGGCGGAGGAGGGAGGAGAGATCCCAGCCGGATACGGCGGCCGCTTGAGCGCCTCCGGGGTGGAGAACCCGCACGGCCGCGGCGCCACCGGTCCCGAGGCTCCTGGCCCTCAGTAAATGGCAGCTGGCCCACTAGCGCTTATTTATGTCTTTATTTTTTTTGAGCTGGAGTCTCACTCTGTCGCCCAGACCGGAGGGCAGCGGCCGCTCCCGGCCCCCGCAGCCTCGACCTGCCGGGCTCCGGCGATCCTTCCGCCTCAGCCTTCCGAGTGGCTGGAACTCCAGGCGCGCGCTACCGCGCCCGGCTCCTTTTTTGATTTATGGTGGAGATGAGGTCCCGCCAAGTTGCCCGGGCGGGTCTCGAACCCGCGGGCTCAGGCCATCCACTCACCTCGGCCTCCCGAAGGCGCGGGATTACAGGCTGAGCCACCGAGCCCGGCTTAATTTTTGAAAGCAAGTTATTCATTGACTCACTGAGTCATTCCTGGGGGGGGGGGGGATGCGGAGTGCGTGGCAATTAAAAACTCATCAAGAAAAAGCAGAACGCTGGGATCGAAAGAAGGGTGATGACAAGGAATGTGTTCTGCTTGAATTATTCCAGTGTGACCATTTCTCTTGAGAGATGGTTGCGCAACCTGGCACCTGTCTGTCGCAGAAGTCATCAGCCACCTCTTCCCCAAAGAGGGGACATTTTGTTTCTTTCGTTCCTTTTTGAATAGGCGTCTCACTCTGTCGCCCACGCTGGAGTGCAGTGGCACGCTCATGCCTACCGCAGCCTCGACCCGCTGTGCTCAGGCGATTCTTCCACCTCAGCCTTCCAGGTAGCTGGAACCACAGGCGTGTGCCACCACGCCTGGCTAATTTTTTAAAATGTATTGTAGAGACAAGGTCTCGCCCTGTTACCCAGGCTGGTCTTGAACCCCTGACTGAGGCAATCCTCTCGCCTCAGTCTCCCAAAGTGCTGAGATTAGAGGCATGAGCCACTGCGCCGGGCTGGAAATGTTGTTTCAAAATTAGTTACCACAACTACATCCAAAGAACAAATTTAACTAAGAACACAACGACAAAGGTAACCAACGTGGTGTGCCTCCTGAGGAAAGAACATGGTTCACCCCGCGCACATGCAAACCATACCACACACACATCTGATCAAGCCCCTAGATCCCGCTGCTAATGCTTAGGAAATAGGACCTGCATCACAGGCATGCAATCAGCAAGATCCAAAAGGACAACATTCTGGGTTCTTTAGTAAATAAAATGCAAGGGGAAAAAGAAGAAATGGAAACCGATAGACTGAAAGGAGTTTAAAAGACATACCAACAGGCTGGGCACGGTGGCTCACAATGTAATCCCAGCACTTTGGGAGTCAAGAGGTGAGAAGCTTGCCTGAGCCCAGAGGTCTGAGACCAGCCTGGGCAACATGGTGAGACCTCATCTCTACAATAAATAAAAAAATCAGCTGGGTGTGGTGGCACATGCCTGTGGTTCCAGCTACTTGGAAGGCTGAAGCAAGAAAGATCACCTGACCCCAGCAGGTCAAGGCTGCCGTGGCCACAGGCGTGCCACTGCACTCCAGCCTGGGTGACAGAGTGAGATTCCAACTCAAAACAAGAAAGAAAAAAAACACTTCACATCTCCAATTGGTATTTGAGTTAAATTATTTCATGCCAATGTTTTTGTGTGTTTACTTAGAAATGGGGGGGGGGGTCTTGTTTTTTGTGGCCCAGGTTGGGATGCAGTAGTCTGATCATAGCTCACTGCAACCTCAAACTCCTGACCTCATGTAGATCCTCTTGCCTTGGCCTCCCAAAGAACTGGGACTAAAGGCATGTACCACCATGCCTACCAGGTCAATGTTTTTAAACTTTTACTGTTTGATTCAGAATTCAAATAAGATTGGCACACTGCAGTTGGTTATGTCTTTTTTTTTTTTTCTCCTGAGTGAGCATCTCACTTCGTCACTCAGGCTGGAGTGCAGTGGCATGACAACAACTACTGCTGGGCTTGGGGAAGCCTTCCTCCTCAGCCTTCCATACAGCTGGAACTACAGGCGGCCACTGCACTCCAGTCTGGGCGACAGAGTGAGACTCCAACTCAAAAAAAAAAA
>NW_007064691.1:30228-37091 GCF_000164805.1 Carlito syrichta
GTCTCGCCAAGTTGCCCAGGTGGGTCTCGAACTCGCGGGCTCAGGCAATCCACTCACCTCAGCCTCCCAAGCCGCAGGATTAGAGGCTGAGCCACCCAGCCCGGCTAGACGGATAACTTTTAATTGCATCTAGGTATGATTCTTTAGTTTGGACTCTTGTTTTGTTTTTGAGTTGGTATCTCACTCTGTCCCCCAGGCTGGAGTGCAGTGGCACAATCACCACTCACTGCAGCCTTGACCACAATCCTTCTGCCTTAGCCTCCTGAGAAGCTGGGCTGTAGGCATATGCCACCACACCCGGCTAATATTATGATTTTTTTTTTTTGTAGAAATGAGGCCTCACTGTGTTCCCTAGGCCGGTCTCAAATTCCTGAGCTGCTATAATCCTCCCACCTCGGCAAAGTATAAATAAAATGCTTTGAGCCAGGCTCGGTGGCTCAGCCTGTAATCCCGCGCCTTTGGGAGGCTAAGACGAGTGGATTGCCTGAGCCCGTGGGTCTGAGACCCGCCTGGGCAGCGAGACCTCATCTCTACAATAAATCAAAAAATCAACCGGGCGTGGTAGCGCATGCCTGTAATTCCGGCTACTTGGAAGACTGAGGCAGAAGGATCGCCAGAGCCCAGCAGGTTGAGGCTGCGGTGGCCGGGAGCGGTCACTGCACTCCAGTCTGGGCGACAGAGTGAGACTCCAACTCAAAAAAAAAAAAAAGACAATAAAATGCTTTGGAGTTTATCCAAAAAAGTTCTTAATGGGTTATCTAGCATTCACATCTTTTCCTTACTCTTGCCAAATATTTTGCCTTGAGGCAAACATACCAGTTGTTCTGGAAAGACACTAGTTAAAAGTCAGGTGTGGTGGCTCACATCTGAAATCCCAGCTTTTGGGAGATTGGAGGTGGGTGGGGGCATCCCTTGAGGTCAGGAGCTTGAGACGAGCCTGGACAACATGGTGTCACTTCATTTCTACAAAAAAAAAAAAATCTAAAAATTTGTCTGGTATGGTGACCTGCACCTGTCTCCAGCTACTTGGGAGGCTCAGGTGGAAGGATGCTGCTGTGAGCTGTGACTGTGCCACTGCACTTCAGCTTGGACTCTGTTGAATGAGACCCTGACAAAAAAAAAAAGAAAAGCCAGGGTGAATCCCAATAGGCCCTAATGATAATGATATTAGAACATTTCAGATGGTTCAGCCTGTAATACCAGCACTTTGTGAGACTCAGGCGAGTGGATTGCCTGAGCCCACAGGTTCGAGACCTGCCCAGGCAACTTGGCGAGACCTCATCTTTACAATAAATTTAAAAAAAATTAGCTGGGCATGGTAGTGTGTTCTGTAGTTCTGGCTACTTGGAAGGCTGAGGCAGAAGGATCGCCAGAGACCAGCAGATCAAGGCTGCGGTGGCCGGAAGCGTGCCACTGCACTCCAGTATGGGCAATGAAGTGAGACTCCAACTCAAAAAAAAAAAAGAAAATTTCAGTTGAAGTTGTTTTCAGATGAAGGCAGCTATACTTTTGAAATCAGTGTAGATTTTTCCCTTTCTATTTGTTTGATTTTTGAATGGGAAATTCATTTTTAAGACCATTTCAATAAGGATACAGTAGAAATCTAAGTATGGGAAAGTACTAGCCTGTGGGTAACTGTGATAACTTTAATTCATAGAAGGGTAATTACAGAAAACATTCTTTATTCATTTCAAACAAACTTTAATCATTGCAATTTTATTTCATATATCTGTGTAGTAATAGCAAAGACAACTCCTCCAGTCAGTAATTAGTTGCCAGTAAATTTCTTTTTTACTTATTTTTTTTATTTTTATTTTTTCTAGTCTCACTCTGTCACCTAGGCTGGAGTGCAGTAGCACAATCATGACTACTGCAGCCTTGACCTGCTGGGCCCAGGCAATCCTTCCACCTCAGCCTCCAGAGTCGCTGGGACTACAGGGGCACATCACCATGCCTGGCTAAGTTTTTGATTTATTGTAGAGATGAAGTCTTGCCAAGTTGCCCAGGCTCATCTCAAACTCCTGGACTCAGGAAATCCTCTTGTCTCAGCCTCCCAAAGTACTGGGATTACAGGTGCAAGCCACGGCACAGGGATCTCTTACTTATTTTAAATTGTATTATGTAATTAGAAAAATAGCACGTATACATTTAGGGTTAAAACATTTGCAAATTTGTCTCTAACTAAAGCTGATTCGGCTTGGTGGGGAAACAGTACACCTTGCCTGTTCTGTCCCCTGTCGAGCTGGTCCTGTTCAGTTCTGGGATCATCATGCGCTCCCATTTACTAAAGAAATCTGTAGTCCCAGAGTGATCTTCAGCCTCAGGATCTGTACACAGAACCTATCTCCCCTGGACCCCAAGTTTCTACCAGTCCACAGCCTTCTCAGAGCTTCTGGGCCTCACCCCTGTGGAGGGATGATGGCTCCCAGCTGATTTCCTCATCCATGAGGATTGTACAAGATTCTACTACTGCAGCCTTGACCTGCTGGGCCCAGGCAATCCTTCCACCTCAGCCTCCAGAGTCGCTGGGACTACAGGGTTGGTCCTCAGGCCCATCGGTTTAGACGTTTCCCTTAAAGAGTCTCATCTACTGTTTAAGTATCATGCGGAAAGCAGGGCCTCCCTAAAAGGCCTCCGTCTCTCTGATTAGTCCAAGAAAGCGAGGCAGTCATGTCTTCTGTCTGCCTCTCAACTTATGTGAAATGCAGAATTGGTAGAAAAGCAGATTAGAGGAGGAAATTATATGATTATCTTAAAAGAAGCAGAAAAAGGCTTTGCTAAAATTCAACATCTATTGGCAATATCTAGGTCTCATATCTAATAGAATGAATTATTAGAATAAAATAAGAGATTTTACTATCTATATGCATATCCCATAACATCATGTGATGAACCTCATATATATACAAAAAACTTTATTTAAAAAAAATTAATAAGAGAATTGAGCAAGGTTGCTAGGTGGAAAATCAATGGACAAAAATATTTTGTGGCCAGGCTTGGTGGCTCAGCCTGTAGTCCCAGCACTTTGGGAGGCTGAGGTGAGTGGATTGCCTGAGCCTATGGGTTTGAGACCTGCCTGGGTAACTTGGCGAGACCTCGTCTCTACAATAAATAAAAAATTAGCCGGGCGTGGTAGTGCGCGCCTGTAGTTCCAGCTACTTGGAAGGCTGAGGTGGAAGGATCACCGGAGCCCAGTAGGTGGAGGCTGCGATGGCCGTGAGCATGCCACTGCACTCCAGTCTGAGTGACAGAGTGAGACTCCAACTCAAAAAAAAAAAAATTTGTGCTTTGTCCCTGGCTGATATGAGATAAGCAACACCAATCAGATGCCACTCTACCAAGGTCAGGGACTTTTAAAAAAAATGTATTGTAGAGACGAGGTCTCACCAAGTTGCCCAGGCTGGTCTCTAACCTGCGGGCTCAGGCAATCCACTTGCCTTGGCCTCCCAAAGTGCTGGGATTACAGGCTGAGCCACCTAGCCTGGCCTACAAAAGTATTTTGTATACAACAGAAACACTCAAGTAAAAACATGCAGTCACAGCAGGGCTTGGTGGCTCAGCCTGTAATTCTGCACTTTGGGAGGCTGAGGTGAGTGGATTGCCTGAGACCACGGGTTCGAGACCCGCCTCGGCAACTTGGTGAGACCTCATCTCTACAATAAATCAAAAAAACTAGTCGGGCGTGGTAGCGTGTGCCTGTAGTTCCAGCTACTTGGAAGGCTGAGGCGGAAAGATCGCTGGAGCCCAGCAGGTCAAGGCTGCAGTGGCGGGGAGCGGCCACTGCACTCCAGTCTGGGTGACAGAGTGAGACTCCAACTCAAAAAAAAAAAAAATGCAGTCACATAGAAAGATAACAGCTATGATAACATTAAAAATTATCTAGAAACAGGCCAAGCGTGGTGACTCACGCCTGTAATCCCAGCACTTTGGGGCCAAGGCGGGAGAGTCACTTGAGTCCAAAAGTTCGAGACCAAGTTGGGCGACACAGTGAGACCTCATCTCTACCAAAATAACAAAAATTAGCCAAGCATGTTCGCATGGCCTGTAGTCTCAACCACTCAGGAGGCTGAGGCAGAAGGATCACTTCAACCCAGGAGGTCAAGGTTGTGGTAAGCTGGGACCATACCACTGTACTCCAGCATAGGTGACAGAGTGAGACCCTGTCTCAAAGAAAAGGAACCTAGAAACAAATCTAAAAAAGATGATTAAGACCTTCAGGACAAAATGTTAACACTTTATTGAAAGACATTAAAGACTTAAATAAATCATGAATGAAATAGAGCATGTTCATAGAAAGATAATATGTTCATGGAAGATAATATCATAAAGACATGGCCAGGTATGATGCCTCACGCCTGTAATCTCAGCACTTTTAGAGGCTGGGGCAAGAGAGTTGCTTGAGCTCAGGAGTTCTCGACCAGCCTAAACATCATAGCGAGACCTCATCTCTACAAAAATCAAAAAATTAGCTGGGGATGGTAATGTGTGGCTGTAGACCCAGCTACTTGGGAGACTGAGACGGGAGGATTACCTGAGCCCAGATGGTTAAGGCTATGGTGATCTGTGATCCTGCCACTGCCCTCCAGCCTGGATGACAGAGACTCCAACTCAAAAAAATAATAATAAAAATAAAGATAGTTCTCCCCACTCCCACAATTGATTTACAGATTCAGGGCTATTTTAATCAAACTCCAAATGGGTTTTGGGGGGAACTTGGTAAGCTGATTTTAAATTTGCATGGAATAGTAAATGGATCAAGAATCACCAGGACACGCCTGCCAAAGAACAGAATAAGGGGACTTATTTTGCCAAATAGTAAGAAACCTGTTTGGGTCCCCTCCTGCTGCCAGAAGCTTTCCTGTCTTCTAAATAAATTCCTGCCTACTCACCAAAAAAAAAAAAAAATTCTTATATAGCTTTAATATACAATCAAGGTAGTGTTTTAGTTCATTTGTACTGCTATAACAAATTACCATACAAATTTCCAGCCTGCAGAACTGTGAGAATTAAATGTCTGCTGGCTTATAAACAGCAGGCATTTAATTCTCACAGTTCTAGAGGATGGAAAGTCCATCAAAGCACTGGCAGATTCAGTGTCTGGTGAGGGACTGCTTCCTGGTTCACAGACTACATCTTCTTGCTGTGTCCTCACATGGAGGAAGATGCAAGGGAGCTCTCAGGGTTTTGCTTTGTTTTTTTTGAGTCAGAGTCTCACTCTGTCACCCATGCTATTTCCCAGGATGGAGTGCAGTGGCATGCGCACAACTTCTGCAGCCTCGGCCTACTGGGCTCAGGGGATCCTTCCGCCTCAGCCTTCCTACTAGCTGGGACTACAGGCATGTGCCACCACACCCAGCTAGTTTTGTTTGTTTGTTTGTTTTGGTTTTTTTTTGTAGAGAAAAAGTCTTGCCATGTTGCCCAGGCTGTTCAGGGTTTCTTTTATAAGGGCACTAATCCCATGCAGGAGGCCCCTACCCTCATAACCTAATCACCTCCCAAAGACCCACCTATAATTTTTTATTTTATTATTTTATTTGATTTTATTTGAGTTGGAGTCTCTCTCTGTCACCTAGGCTGGAGTGCATTGACACACTCACGGCCACTGTAGCCTTAACCTGCTGGGTTCAGGCAATCCTTTCACCTCAGCCTTCCAAGTAGCTAAAACTACAGGTAAGTGCCACCACACCCGGCTAATTTTTTGATTTATTGTAGAGATGAGGTCTCACTAAGTTGCCTAGGCTAATCTTGAACACATGGGCTTAGGCAATCCTCTCCCCTTGGCCTCCCAAAGTGTCTGGCCAAAGCCCACCTTTTAATACCACCATATTGAGGATTAGGTTTCAACATATGAATTTGGTGGGAGGACACAAACATTCAGACCATAGCACTAAGGGATTATAAAAGAGGTTTTGCTATTATCAGCTTATTACCTACCTGAAACGTCAGAAGAAGCAGCAGAAAGAACGATTAAGCAAAGAAGAAACTTTCTTTAGAGAGAATGGTCACAGGCTGTGTTTCCTGTGCATGCTGCATATACCAGCCACACACACTCGTGGAAGAAAGGGTTGCCACTTTGTTCATCACAGCCAAGTGAAGAGAACTACTCCTAGAGCTTGGCTTTTGTGTTTGGAGATTCACAGGGTCTAGTACCTGACGTGGACTGGACAATACCTAAAGGTGAGGCACAGTTAGAGGCTGAGTATGGACAGAGGGTCTCTGTTGGTAGTGGCTTTGCTGGCAGGCTGATCAGGTATAGGGAGGTCAGATGTATAACCATTTGACAAGGCTAGGTTTAGTTGCTGCCTATGGCCTCTCAGGTCAGGCAGCCAGTGTCTCTTTTTGTTTTTTGTGTTTTTTTTTGAGTTGGAGTCTCACTCTGTCGCCCAGACTGGAGTGGAGTGGCACCCTCCCGGCCACCAGCGATCCTACCGCCTCAGCCTTCCAAGTAGCTGGAATTACAGGTGTGTGCTACCACACCCGGCTAGTTTTTGATTTTATTGTAGAGAAAAGGTCTCGCCAAGTTGCCCTGGCGGGTCTCAAACCCGCGGACTCAGGCAATCCACTCGCCCCGGCCTCCCAAAGTGCTGGGATTACAGGCTGAGCCACCGAGCCTAGCCCAGTGTCTCTTTTTGAAAGGTCATTGACCATCAGAAGCCTGGGCTTAAGAAGGAGTCCAACAGGCCAGCGCTACGAGGTATAGCTCTCAGAAGGAAAATTCATGGAAAAGGTAATCAGCGAGGAGAGATCTTTTTTGGTTGTTTGAATTGGAGTCTCATTCTGTCGTCCAGATTGGAGTGCAGTGACCGCTCCCGGCCACCACAGCCTCAACCTGCTGGGCTCCAGCGATCCTTCCGCCTCAGCCT
>NW_007064691.1:37111-37565 GCF_000164805.1 Carlito syrichta
AGGCTGAGTATGGACAGAGGGTCTCTGTTGGTAGTGGCTTTGCTGGCAGGCTGATCAGGTGTAGGGAGGTCAGATGTATAACCATTTGACAAGGCTAGGTTTAGTTGCTGCCTATGGCCTCTCAGGTCAGGCAGCCAGTGTCTCTTTTTGTTTTTAGGTTTAGTTGCTGCCTATGGCCTCTCAGGTCAGGCAGCCAGTGTCTCTTTTTGTTTTTTGTGTTTTTTTTGAGTTGGAGTCTCACTCTGTCGCCCAGACTGGAGTGGAGTGGCACCCTCCCAGCCACCAGCGATCCTACCGCCTCAGCCTTCCAAGTAGCTGGAATTACAGGTGTGTGCTACCACACCCGGCTAGTTTTTGATTTTATTGTAGAGAAAAGGTCTCGCCAAGTTGCCCTGGCGGGTCTCAAACCCGCGGACTCAGGCAATCCACTCGCCCCGGCCTCCCAAAGTGCTGG
>NW_007064691.1:37585-38400 GCF_000164805.1 Carlito syrichta
GGCTCAGGCAATCCATTCACCTCAGCCTCCCAAGGCGCGGGATTATAGGCTGAGCCACCGAGCCCGGCTGAGGAGAGATCTTAAAAAAAACAACAGAGGCTGTACTCAGTGACATGTACCTGTAATCTCAGTGCTTTGGGAGGCCAAAGCAGGAGGATCACTTGAGGCCAAGAGTTCCAGATCAGCCTGGGAAACATAGCAAGACTCCATTTCTAAAAAAAAAGAAAGAAAAACAAAAAGAATTAGCCACGTATGGTGGTGCATGCCTGCAGTCCCAGCTATGTGGAAGGCTGAGGCAAATGCCTAAACCCAGGTTAAAGTAAATTACAATCCAGCCGCTGCCCCCCAGGCTGGGTGACAGGAGACTCTCTAAACAAACAAGTAAACAAACAAAGCAGTGGAAAAGCAAATGCCTTGGCGGAAAACAAACCCAAAGTGTGATCTCTGTCTCAACCAGGAGACACACATGACAGGTTACGACCATAGCAGCAATGTAAAACTTTGTCTTTTTTTCTTTATTCTGTCTATCATCCCTGCTGAGTTAGACATCAGAGTCCTGCCAGAGGGGGAGGAGAAAAAGCTAAGAGAGAAGAAACAACACGTCCTCCTCCTTGCCCTTCTCCATTGTAAAATCCAAGCCCAAGTCAAGTATGACTTTTAGAAAGAGGAAAGAGCCAGGCTCGGTGGCTCAGCCTGTAATCCCGCGCCTGTGGGAGGCTGAGGTGTGTGGATTGCCTGAGCCCACGGGTTTGAGACCCACCTGGGCAGCGAGACCTCATCTCTACAATAAATCAAAAAATCAGCCGAGCGTGGTA
>NW_007064691.1:38469-39137 GCF_000164805.1 Carlito syrichta
GGTCTCATCATGTTGCCCAGACTGCTCTCGCACCCATGGGCTCAGGCAATCCACTCACCTCAGACTCCCAAAGGCGCGGGATTACAGGCTGAGCCACCGAGCCCGGCAAATTTCTTTTTAATTTATTGTGGAGATGAAGTCTCGCCAAGTTTCCCAGGCTGATTTCAAATCCCTAGGCTCAGGAAATCCTCTCACCTCTGCCTCCCAAAGTGATGGGATTTGCAGGCATGAGTCACTGTGCCCAGCTACAGTTACTTGTTTACTGGCTAAAAACTCTCTCACAGACAGTGCTGTGTGAGCTGATGCATTGTTATAATACAAGAGCTCCTTCAGGACCACTTTTGTACACACCTTTTTCATGCCAAGATTTTCCGTTAAGATTTTCCTAACTGACCTTGAACATTTATCATAATGCTACATGAATGGAATTGGCAGCAGCAGGTCACTGCCAGGGGAGAAAGGGGGACACATAAAATCTCAGACCAGATGAAGTGAGGACCAATGGGAGGCTCAAACTTCACCTGTATGAGGACCATGCATGTACCTAACCCTGAATTGTATTCCATAGCTTTAAAATAATAAAAAAGGAGCCGGGATCGGTGGCTCAACCTGTAATTCCGCGCCTTGGGAGGCTGAGGTGAGTGAATTGCCTGAGCCCGTGGGTTCGA
>NW_007064691.1:39618-40584 GCF_000164805.1 Carlito syrichta
AGGAGCGGCCACTGCACTCCAATCTGGGTGACAGAGTGAGACTCTAACTCAAAAAACAAACAAATAAATAAATAGATAAAATAATAAAAAATATTTTCCTAAATGTTTCTCTACTGATATTTATTTGATGTACTATGCTTCTCACAGTCAGCCAACGACTTTGACACATAATTCAGTGATGCTTTCTCTACCCTCAGAAAAACGTTTAATCCATTTGTTCACTGCTGTTTTCTTTATGGCCATTATCCCCATAAACTTAGACTAACATGTCCCTGATTTCACTGCCACTCTTGACAAGTTTAACAAGAAATTTAATGTTTGTTCTTTGCTCTGAGTCAAGTTCTGACATTCTCACGACTGCACACAAAACATGTAACAATAGTGAATGTCACTCAGCAAGACACAGCCATACGTCAACACAAACACAAGCTGTGAGACACTGATATACCAAGGTTATGAAACCTTACCAAGTTATTTGTACAGTGTTGCCAATGTAAGCACACAGTGGCTCCCCAGACTTAATTGTCAGACCTTGTGAGTTTTAGGCATTTTGTTTTGCAGCAATAGAAACTTCACACAGCTTTATTTTTTCTCTTAAACTACATTGATTTTTCTCACAGTTCTGGAGCCTAGAAGTTCATGATCAAGGTGCCAGCAGGTAGTTTCTCCCTAGAACTCTTTCTTTGACTTGCATATGGTCACTCATTTGTTCTTTTGTGCATGCACCTGTTCATGCACAGAATTACATTCCAAGGTTTTATATATTTTATTTTATTTATTTATTTTTCAGTTGGAGTCTCACTCTGTCGCCCAGATTGGAGTGCAGTGGCACTCTCATGGCCACCGCGGCTTTGACCTTCTGGGCTCTGGTGATCCTTCTGCCTAAGCCTTCCAAGTAGCCAGAACTACAGGTGTGCTACCACGCCCAGCTAATTTTTTATTTATTGTAGAGACGAGGTCTCGCCA
>NW_007064691.1:40693-43502 GCF_000164805.1 Carlito syrichta
AGAGTGGCCGGGAGCGGCCACTGCAGTCCAGTCTGGGCGATGGAGTGAAACTCCAACTCAAAAAACAAACAAACAAACAAAAAAACCCTATACCATTCTCTGTAATAAAATTATGGTTATGTATTTAAATTTAAAATTTTAATTTCATTAAATCTTTGTGTGTTTATAAGCCTAGATGTTAACATAGTTACTTCCGTTTGAGTTAAAAATTACAATTAATTTTTTCAAGTTACTTTATTTTGCTATGAATAAATATTATATGATACTAAATTGAGACAATGCAATTATTTCTCTTCTTTTTTATTCATTTTCACAGGTGTAAGTATGGAGCAACTGTATTGATATAAATAAAGAGAATGGGAATTTTATTACACGTCATCAATTCTTTTAATAAATTACACAGTGCACTATTTTATTTTTATTTTTCTGAGTTGAAGTCTCACTCTGTTGCCCAGGCTGGAGTGCAGTGACAAGCTCACGGCTACCACAGTCTCAACCTGCTAGACTAAGGCAATCCTTCTGCCTCAGCCTTCCAAGTAGCAGGAACTACAGGCACACGCCATCATGCCCTTCTAATTTTTTGTCATTTATTATAGAGCCGAGGTCTCACCAAGTTGCCCAGTCTGATCTCAAATCCCTGGGCTTACTGGACACAGTAACTCAAGCCTGTAATCCCAGCACTTTGGGAGGCCGAGATGAGCAGATTGCTTGAGCCCACAGGTTTGAGAACAGCCTGGGCAACTTGGCAAGACCTCATCTCTACAAGAAATCAAAAAAATTACCAGGTATGGTAGCATACGCCTGGAGTTCCAGCTACTTGGAAAGCTGAGGTGGAAGGATCCCCAGAGCCCAGCAGATCGACACTGGAGTGGCCATGAGTGTGCCACTGCCCTCCAGCCTGGGCGACAGAGTGAGACTCCAACTGAAAAAAAAAAACAAAACTCCCTGGGCTCAGGCAATCCTCTCACCTCCACCTCCCAAAGTGCTGGGATTACAGGTGTGAGCCACTACACCCGACATACATAGTGCACTATTATAAAAATTATTATTATTATTATTATTATTATTGAGTTGGAGTTTCACCCTGTCACCCAGGCTGGAGTGCCCAGGAGCTCAAGAGCAGTTTAAGCAATACAGGGAGACCTCGTCTCTACAAAAATCCAAAAAAGCTAGCTGTGTGTGGTGCACACCTGTAGTCCCAACTACTCAGGAAGTCAAGGCAGGAGGATTGCTTGAGCCCAGGAGGTTGAGGGGGTGGTGAACAGTGATTGTGCCACTGCACTCCAGCCTGGGCACAAAGTGAGATCCTGACTCAAAAAAAAAAAGAGTTAAAATACGGCTAACAGCAGCAATAACGATCTTTCATGTTCTTTTTTTTTAGGTTTTAAAACTTTTTATTTGCATATTTAAAAAGTTGGCATTCCAATAATTAAAATCATTTGAACAAAAAAATGGCACTCTGATTAAGCTGCATTTTACAGCCTGCAGGACACCTTGGGCCAGCTTGATTGACTCCAGATTTCACTGCCGTCCCACCCCACATCTTCCTTCACCAACATGCAAGCTCCTTTCCTTCCCTGCCAGCCAGACAGCCAAATAGGAGAGGCAGGCATGGCCTTCGTTGTCAGTAGTTCTTTGATGTGAAAAGGGACAGCACAGTCATTTAAACTTGATCCAACCTCTTTGCATCTTACAAAGTTTAACAGCTAAAAGAAGTAAAACAAGAAGGCAATGCTTGTGGAATGTACAGTGCATACTGGCGGCGCTGGCCTCATTACGATTCCCCTGCTTGCTTCTCCTGTTCGATCATTTCTTTTTTGTTTGAGTTGGAGTCTCACTCTGTCGCCCAGACTGGAGTGCAGTGGCCGCTCCCGGCCACCGCAGCCTCAACCCACTGGGCTCCGGCGATCCTTCTGCCTCAGCCTTCCAAGTAGCTGGAACTACAGGCGCGTGCTACCACGCCTGGCTGATTTTTGATCTATTGTAGAGACGAGATCTCTCCAAGTTGCCCAGGCGGGTCTCGAACCCGCGGGCTCAGGCGATCCACTCACCTCAGCCTCCCAGAGCACGGGATTACAGGCTGAGCCACTGAGCCCGGCCAATCATTTCTTTGGAAGGCAGTGGATTTTTCTCTCGCATTTCTGTCTTCTTCAAGTTCGACTTGAATTTCTCTGTCTCAGCTATATTGGGTGTGTCAGGCATGGTTGTGGAGGGAGCAGAGAGAGGCGTTTGAACGAGCAGAATCTGGTCTGTGCAGTGGCCAATGCCGAGTCTCTTTCATGTTCTACAGTCATCATGACCCCTTTATTTTCTCCATTCTTCTGACTGAATAGTGTGGCTTCTTTAGTTATGAGTATGTATATTTGATTGTGATATCAACCCTTTTTGAAGTTTGTTTAGCTGTGAGCACAAGGCCCTCCCCTCTGGGTGAATCTCAAAGCAATTCCAGGAAGCAGTGTGTGTGGTGGGGGAAGGGAATAAGCCTTGAGGGGGACTTATGCATTCAAGGAGACATGTATGCAGAAAAAAAAATTTTTTTTGAGTTGGAGTCTCCCAGGCTGGAGTGCAGGGGCACACTCACAGCTACTGCAGCCTCAACCTGCTGGGCTCAGGCGATCCTTCCGCCTCAGCCTTTCAAGTAGCTGGAACTACAGGCGGGCGCCACCATACCCGGCTAATTGTCTTTTTTGAGTTGGAGTCTCACTCTGTCACCCAGACTGTGCAGGGGCACACTCACAGCTACTGCAGCCTCGACCTGCTGGGCTCCAGCGATCCTTCCACCTCAGCCTTCCAAGTAGCCGGAATTACA
>NW_007064691.1:43532-49629 GCF_000164805.1 Carlito syrichta
CAGGCAATTCACTCACCTCAGCCTCCCAAAGGCGCGGGATTACAGGCTGAGCCACCGAGCCCGGCTAATTTTTTGATTTATTGTAGAGTCGAGGTCTTGCCACATTGCCCAGGCTGGTTTTGAACTCCTGGACTCAGCCAATCCTCTAACCTCGTCTCCCAAAGTGCAGGTGTGAGCCACTGTACCTTGTATGTAAAGCTTTTAGATGTCCCAGGCCTCAGTCTCTGGCTGGTTGGTCCCCACGTTTCTCCCTGCATACAGCTCTTTGATAAATGACAAAAACCACATTTCAAAAATATGAGTCTGTGGTCTTTTTCTACAACAGCATATGCTGCCCAGGCCAGGAAAGAGAGCTGGCTGGCCGTGGTAGCCTGTGTGCTCCTCTGCAGTGGGAACCACTGTTCTGAATTTGATGTGATCATTCCATGTTTTTCTTTATTGTTGTTGCCAGCTACGCGCTAGAAAGACACACAGCTAATGGTGAGCTGGTAAATGTTTTACATCAGGCTTGCAAGGCAGGGCAGAGGCCATGGTGTGTAGTAATTGCTAAGTTCTGGGGTATAAATGCTCCTACTGAGGCCAATTTCAAGTTAACCAGTGTAATGTCAACTGGCTCATAAGTTCTTGATGGTTTAACAATAGGTTCTCAGAAGCTGGCTCCAAGACATCACTGTTGATAGCTGCAAGATTTTCACAATACGCTTAAAGCACATAAAATAGAAACGATTATAAAAATTGTATTGCTAGCTGGGCTCAGTGGCTCAGCCTGTAATCCGGCGCCTTTGGGAGGCTGAGGTGAGTGGATTGCCTGAGCCCGCGGGTTCGAGACCCATCTGGGCAACTCGGCAAGACCTCATCTCTACAATAAATAAAAAAATCAGCCAGGCGTGGGTAGCGCGTGCCTGTAATTCCAGCTACTTGGAAGGCTGAGGCGGAAGGATCGCCGGAGCCCAGCGGGTCGAGGCTGCGGTGGCCGGGAGCGGCCACTGCACTCCAGTCTGGGTGACAGAGTGAGACTCCAACTCAAAAAAAAAAAAAAATTGTATTGCTAAAGGCCAAATTAACATTATTTGGCTGGGCTCGGTGGCTCACACCTATAGTCTCAGCACTTTGGGAGGATAAGATGAGAGGATTGACTGAGCTCACGGGTTCAAGAACAGCCTGGGCAACTTGGCAAGACCTCATTTCTACAAAAAAAAAAAAAATTAGCCAAGTGTGGTAGTGCATGCCTGTAATTCCAGCTACTTTGAAGGCTGTGGCGGAAGGATTGCCAGAGCCCAGGAGGTCGAGGTTGCGGTGGCCGTGAGCGTGCCACTGCACTCCAGCCTGGGAAACAGAGTGAGACACCAATTCAAAAACAAACAAACAAACAAACAAAATTACCAACATTTTTTTTTTTTTTTTCGAGTTGGAGTCTCACTCTGTTACCCAGACTGGAGTGCAGTGGCCACTCCCGGCCACCGCAGCCTCGACCTCCTGGGCTCTGGCGATCCTTCTGCCTCAGCCTTCCATGTAACTGGAACTACAGGCATGCCCTACCACACCCGGCTGATTTTTTTATTTATTGTAGAGATGAGGTCTCACTGCCCAGGCGGGTCTCGAACCCGCAGGTTCAGGCAATCCACTCACCTCAACCTCCCAAAGGTGCGGGATTACAGGCTGAGCCACCGAGCCTGGCTAATTACCAACATTTTACACTTCACAATTCTTCTCAGGACATTGGCTTGAACAGGTATCTCTAAGTAAAAGAGTCCCAGTCACTGCAGATAATCATTTGCTAAACTGGATACAGCTTTTCTGGTATATTTCCCAGAAACTGAGAGGAGGCTATTACTAGTGAATGGGTAAGAAACCTTTTTGCAGCTCAGGTGGGTTCCCATTCTTTGCTTTCGACTAAATTTATGGAGAAATGAAATGAGTTATCTGCTGAGAGATCATTAAAAATCATTTTTGTTTGTTTCTTTTTTGTTGTTTTTTCTTTCTTTTTTTTTTGAGTTGGAGTCTTACTCTGTCACCCCAGACTGGAGTGCAGTGGCCGCTCATGGCCACCACAGCCTCGACCTGCTGGGCTCTGGTGATCCTTTCGCCTCAGCCTTCCAAGTAGCCGGAATTTCAGGCATGCGCTACCATGCCCGGCTGATTTTTTTGATTTATTGTAGAGATGAGATCTCGCTGCCCAGGCGGGTCTCAAACTCGCGGGCTCAGGCAATCTACTCACCTCAGCCTCCCAAAGGCGCGGGATTACAGGCTGAGCCACAGAGTTCGGCTGGGACTGACCTTTTTTTCTTTAGTATTCAGTGCTTGTTTTACTTTTTGTTCTTTATCCTGTAAGTAGACATTTTTATGTACTTTCATGCTATACTTCTCAATCAAACATAAAAATTAAGAGAAACTAATTTTATTGATGGTATATGTCACAGTAAGTTTACACATTGACAGAAACATTTTAAAAATTTTATTTTATGCAACAAACATTGGCATTATTGCTCATTACAAAATTCTTAGACTGAAATGAGAGAGGTCATTTTGCAGTAAGGAACTTATCCCTGTGACAGAGTGTACAAAAAGTCTCTCTGAGGTTGCTCTTGATTTTTATTTTGAGTCAGAGTCTCACTCTGTTACCCAGGCTGTAGTGCAGTGGTACACTCATAACCACCACAGTCTCGACCTGCTGGGCTCAGGCGATCCTTCCACCTCAGCCTTCCAAGTAGCTGGAACCACAGGTGCACCCCACCATGCTCGGCTAATTTTTGTATTTATTGTAGAGACAAGGTTTTGCCAAGTTTACCAGGATGGTCTTGAACCTGTGGGCTCAGGCAATCCTCTTGCCTCAGCCTCCAAAAGTGCTGGGATTACAAGCGTGTTCCACCACGCCCAGCTTGAGGTTGCTATTAATTTTAAAAGCAGTGGATTGGTGGACAAATGGGGTCTGACAAGTTCACAAACTTGCCACCATACGCTTACATTGGCAGCACTGTACAACAACTCGGTAAGGTTTTATAACCTTGGTATATCCGTGTCTCACAACTGTGTCATGCCAACGTGTGGCAGTGTCTTGCTGAGTGGCGTTCACTGTTGTTGCTGCATGTTTTTGTATGCCGCCATGAGAATGTCAGAGCTTGAATTAGAGCAATGAACGAATTTTTGTTAAAATTGGCAAGAGTGAAATCAGAGATGTTAGTTCAAGTTTATAGGGATAATGTCGTGAAGAAAACAGCAGTGTACAAATGGATTAAATGTTTTTCTGAGGAGTAAGAATGCATCATGATGAAGAGAGGTCAGGACAACCAGTAACGTGCAGAACTGATGAAAACATTGCAAAAATTCATCGAATTGTGTGTCAAAAGAGTTGGCTGTCTATGAGAAACATAGCAAATCGAATAAACATTAATAGAGACACAGGAAACATTTTCTTTTTTTTTGAGTTGGAGTCTCACTCTGTTGCCCAGGCTGGAGTGCAGTGGCATGCTTGTGGCCATGGCATCCTCGACCTGCTGGGCTCAGGCAGTGCTTCCACCTCAGCCTTCCAAGTAGCTGGAACTACAGACGCGCACCACCATTCCCGGCTAATTTTTTGGTTCATTGTAGAGACGAGGTCTAGTCAAGTTGCCCAGGCTGATCTCGAACCCCCAGATTCAGGCAATCCTCTTGCCTTCAACTCCCAAAGTGCTGGGATTATAGGCATGAGCCACTGTGCCCAGCTCAGTTAGGAAAATCTTAACTGAAAATCTTGGCATGAGAAAGGTGTATGCAAAAGTGGTCCTGATGAAGCTCTTGTATCATGACAATGCACCAGCTCACACAGCACTGTTGATGAGGGAGTTTTTAGTCAGTAAACACATAACTGTTAGCCGGGCGTGGTAGCGCGCGCCTGTAGTTCCAGCTAATTGGAAGGCTGAGGCGGAAGGATCGCCGGAGTCCAGCAGGTCAAGGCTGCAGTGGCCAGGAGTGGCCACTGCACTCCAGTATGGGTGACAGAGGGAGACTCCAACTCAAAACAAACAAACAAACAAACAAACAAACAAAAAAACCCAAATAACTGTATTGGAATATCCTCCCTACTCACCTTATGAGCCCCCAGTGACTTTTTTCTTTACCCGAAGAGAAAGGAACTATTGAAAGGAAGACATGGCTGGGCTTGGTGGCTCAGCCTGTAATCCCAGTGCTTTGGGTGGCCGAGGTGAGTGGATTGCCTGAGCCCATGGGTTCGAGACCAGCCTGGGCAACGTGGCGAGACCTTATCTCTACAATACATGAAAAATTAGCCAGGCGTAGTAGCGCACACCTGTAGTTCCAGCTACTTGGAAGGCTGAGGCGGAAGGATTGCCAGAGCCCAGCAGGTCGAGGCTGCGGTGGCCGGGAGCGGCCACTGCCCTCCAGCCTGGGCGACAGAATAAGACTCCAACTCAAAAAAAAAAAAAAGAAAAAGAAAAAGAAAGGAAGGAAGACATTTTGATGACATTCAGGACATCAAGGGTAATATGATGACAGTTCTGATGGCCATTTCAGAAGAGTTCCAAAACTGCTTTTACAGGCCAACTAGGAGCTGCTGTTGGTGAATAGCTTCCCAATGGAAGGACTTCAATGGTGAGATTGAGACCAGGCTGGACAAATGAGACCTTGACTCAACAACAGAAAGGAAGGAAGGAAGGAAGGAAGAGAGGGAAGGAGGGAGGGAGGGAGGAAGGAAAGAAGGGGCGGGGAGCAATGGCTTAAACCTGTAATCCCAGCACTTTGGGAAGCCAAAGTGAGAGGACTGCCTGAGGTCAGGGGTTTGAGACCAGCCTGGGCAACTTGGCGAGACCTTGTCTCTACAAAAAAACAAAAAATAAGCTGGGCGTGGTAGTGTGAGCCTGTAGTTCCAGCTACTTGGAAGGCTGAGGCGGAATGGTGGCCATGAGGATGCCACTGCACTCCAGTCTGGGCGACACAGTGAGACTCCAACTCAAAAAAAAAAAAAAATAGCATCAAAAACATGAACTACTTAGGGACAAATTTAACAAAATATGTGTGAGAAATTTACATTGAAAACTGCACAATACTGCTGAAATGAAAGAAGACCTGAATAAATAAATGGAAATCGATATCATTTTCATGGAATGGGAGCATCAATATTATTATTATTATTATTATTGTTATTATTATTATTGCTTTTTGAGTTGGAGTCTCACTCTGTCACCCAGACTGGAGTGCAGTGGCTGCTCCCGGCCACCGCAGCCTCGACCTGCTGGGCTCCGGCGATCCTTCCGCCTCAGCCTTCCGAGTAGCTGGAGTTACAGGCATGCGCTACCACGCCCGGCTGATTTTTTTGATTTATTGTAGAGATGAGGTCTTGCTGCCCAGGCAGGTCTCGAACCCGCGGGCTCAGGCAATCCGCTCACCTCAGCCTCCCAAAGGCACGGGATTACAGGCTGAGCCACCGAGCCCGGTTGTAATTTATTTGTATTTATTCTTTTTTTTTTTTTTTGAGTTGGGATCTTGCTCTGTTATCCAGGTTGGAATGCAGTGTTGCGATCACTGCTCACTGCAGCCTTGACCCTCTGAGCTCTGCAATCCTCCTACCTTAGCCTCTATCACTCTGGTGAGCTTCCCACCTCAGCCTCTAGATCTGAGACTATAGGTGTGTATCACCCTACCCTGCTAATTGTTTTTATTTTTATTTTTGTAGAGATGTGGTTTCACTATGTTTTCCAAACTGGTCTCGAATTCCTGGGCTCAATCAATCCTCCTGCCTTAGCTTCCTAAAGTGCTGGGATTACAGAGGTGAGCCACTGTGCCTGGTGGGACAAAGTATTTAGTGTAGTACTATTGGTTTGGTTATATAGTTTACTTGGCCCCACCAAACTGCATGTTGAAATTTTATCCTCAATGTTGGAGGTGGGGCCTGGTGGAAGGTATCTGGGTCTTGGGGGGAAGCGGATCCCTCATGAATGGCTTGGTGCTGTCCTTGCGCGAGTGAGTGAATTCTCACTCTTAGTTTCCATGAGAACTGGCTGTTGAAAAGAGCCTGTCTGGCCGGGCTCGGTGGCTCAGCCTGTAATCCCAGCGCTTTGGGAGGCCGAGGTGAGTGGATTGCCTGAGCCCGTGGGTTCAAGAC
>NW_007064692.1:0-977 GCF_000164805.1 Carlito syrichta
AAAAAAAAAGACTTCAGTGGAGGAAGTAATTGCAGTTGTGGTGGAACGAGCAAGAAATTAGAATTAAAAGCGAACCCTGAAGATGTGACTGAATTGCTGCAATCTCATGGTAAAACTTGAACATATGAGGCGTTGCTTCTTATGGATGAGCAAAGAAAGTGGTTTCTTGAGGTGGAATCTACTCTTAGTGAAAATGTTGTGAACATTGTTGAAATGACACCAAGGGTTCAGAATATGACATAAACTTCGTTGATAAAGCCGTGGCAGGTTTTGAGAGGATGAACTTCAATTTTGAAACAAATTCTACTGTGGGTAGAATGCCTCAAACAACATCTCATGCTGTAGATAAATGTTTTGTGAAAGAAAGAGACCATTGATGCAGCCTACTTCATTTTCATCTTATTTTAAGAAATTGCCACCACCACTCCAACCTTCAGCAACTACCACCCTGAACAATCAGCAGTCGTCCACATTATGGAAAGACCTTCCACCAGCAAAAAAATTACAACTCACTAACGGCTCAGATGATCATTCACATTTTTTATCAATAAAGTATTTTAAATGAAGCTGTACACATCTTTTTCTTTAGATATAAAGTTACTGCACAGTTAATAGACTAAAATATAGTATAAGAATAACTCATATGCATTAGGAAACCAAAAGGTTAATGTGACTTGCTTTACTATAGTTGTCCAGAACTGAATCCACAATATCTCCCAGGTATGTCTACATTCTGAAATTCAACATTAACTTTTCAAAATTTGTCCTTATTATACACAAAGTTTCATTTGCCTGGCATAGTTTGTTTCACTGTTAAATCTACATTTGGCAGCATTTTTGTATTGATGAGGTGAGATTTTTAAAAATGAGTTCTTTTTTACAAAGTTTGAAAAAAAAATCACACATTAAAAGATACTTCCAGGAGACGGGGCAAGATGGCGACGGCATAGGTGAACTTGTGAGATTCTCTGAACGTG
>NW_007064693.1:0-1860 GCF_000164805.1 Carlito syrichta
TACAGGCGTGCGCTACCACACCTGGCTGATTTTTTGATTTATTGTAGAGATGAGGTCTCGACAAGTTGCCCAGGCGGGTCTCAAACCCACAGGCTCAGGCAGTCCACGCACCTCAGCCTCCCAAGGTGCGGGATTACAGGCTGAGCCACCGAGCCCGGCTGATTTCTCCACTTACCAGCACTTGTTATCTGACCCTTTGGTTGTAAGCCATCCTGGTGGGTAGGAAGTACTTCGTGGTTTGGAATTGTATTTTGTGACCGAGGACTGCCTGTCTCTGCCTTTTGCGGTCCCAATATAGAGGCTTACCTCAGTATGCCCCCTCAGATACCTGTGGAAAGGTGTGGCACAGGCCTTGCCCCATCCCCCACTGCCCAAGCCCTCCCCTCATTTTACCTTCCTCCTTCCATCAACCTGCTGCCAGGGGGCTTCCCAAGAAAGGTCTCAAGCTGCAGCAGTGTCTCACACCAGGAGAACTGGGAGTCTCATGCCAGGGCCCCCTCCTGGAGTGTCCCACACCCACATCTCAGGGTAACCAAAGGGTGCTCAGTCCAGACTTACTTGATGAGCAGGACGTGGGCCTGCAGCTTCCTGATGGCGTGCACAAACAGCTCTCTGTTGATGAAATCAAAGCTGTGCTCCGGCTGCAGAGATAAAACCGTGGTGAATTCTCGCCATGGAGCGCCAGGTACTCTTGTGGGCCCAAAGCCCATGTCTGTTGGGGCAGCTGGGTCCTGGAAAGGCCACCTCAACCATCCACCCCGGGACCCAGTGCTCCATCACATGACTGCCTCATCAAAGGCCTCTTCAACTCCCAGTGGCTGGAGACTCCCCCACCCCTAAATCTGTTCTCCCCTCTTCCCAAGGATCTTGGCTGCCCAGCCAGACTCTACTTCCCAGACTTCTTTGAGAAGCGATTTAGGCTGCTTTTGGCCTGGGTTTTAGCACTGACTGAGGTGTGACCACTTCACAGCCCCGTTCCCAGTCCATAGGCTGCCACAGTTCTGTCCTTCCAGCCTGGGTGGGGTCCAGGACTCTGCTCAGCAGAGCCCATCTGCACAGGGCCATGGCCATGAAAGAGAGATTCGCTTGGGTCACAGTACAGAATGAGTGCACCTTGATGTCCCCTGCAGGCCTCCACCGCAGCCCTGTCTCATGACTGCTTCATGTGTCTAAGTCTGTGCTGCCCAACACAGCAAGCGTCAGCCTCCTGTGGCCACTGAGGGCTGGAAACATGATTAGTCCAAATTGAGATGTGCTGCAGGTGTGACATGCGTGTTGGATTTGGGAGAATTAGTACAAAAAAGAATGGAATCAAATTTTATATAAAATTCTGCCAAATTTTCACATCTTGAAATGGTAACATCTTTTAAGTAAAAACATTAGAAAAATGGATTTCACCTGTTTTCTTCGTACTCTGAATATGGCTACTAGAAAATGTCAAATGGTACAAGGCTCACATTCTACTTCTGATGGACTGTGCTGCTCTGCTCTGGAAAGTCTCTGTGTCTGAAGCTCTCAACACACGGAGCAACAGAGGAGAAGCTTCATAAACGTGAGATGTGTGAGGCCAGGCACAGTGGCTCACGCCTGCAATTCCAGCATTTAGGGAGGCTGAGGCAAGAGGATTGCTTGAGCCCAGGAGTTCAAGACCAGACTGGGCAACATACCAAGACCTCATTTTTCCAAAAAAAAAATCAGCTGGATATGGTGGCACATGCCTGTAGTTCCAGCTACTCAGGAGGCTGAGGTGGAAGGATCGCCTGGGTGGGACCAGTGGGCCGAGGCTGCGCGTCGTGAGGGTGCCACTGCACTCCAGCCTGGGTGACAGAGTGTGACTCTGACTCAAAAAAAAAAAAAAAA
>NW_007064693.1:2016-3883 GCF_000164805.1 Carlito syrichta
TTTTTTTTTTTTTTTTTTTTTTGAGTAGGAGTCTCACTTTATCGCTTAGGCTGGAGTATAGTGGCATGCTTATGGCTACCGCGGTCTTGACCTGCTGGGCCCAGGCTATCCTTCCATTTCAGCCTTCCAAGTAGCTGGAACTATAAGTGCAAGCTCCACACCTGGCTTTTTTTTAATTTTTAATTTTTAATTTTTTATTGTAGAGACAAGGTCTCACCAAATTGCTCAGGCTGGTCTCAATCCCTGGGCTCAGGCAATCCTCTCACCGTGGCCTCCCAAAGTGCTGGGATTATAGGCTGAGCCACCATGCCTGGCCATTATGCTGACTTTAGAGTACTTTTGCCTCTTTTTGAGTTTCATAGATATTTTATTTTACTTTGAATCAGAGTCTCACTCTGCAGATGCACAGCCACCGCAGCCTCGGCCTGTTGGGCTTAAGTGATCTTTCTGTCTCAGCCTTCCAAACAGCTGGAACCACAGGTGTGCGCCACCACACTTGGGTCATTTTTTTGATTTATTGTAGAGATGAGATCTCGCCAAGTTACCCAGGCTGGTCTTGAACCCATAGGCTCAGGAAATCTTCTTGCCTCTGCCTCCCAAAGTGCTAGGATTACAGGCATGAGCCACTGTGTCCGGCTATAGAATCATCTTTTGTGTCTGGCTCCTTTTGTGTCTGAGAGATTCTTCCATGTTGGTGCAGGTAAAATAGTTCATTTTATTCATTACCTTGGGGTATTCCATTGTATGAATATATGTGACTGTGTGCCTTCTTTTGTCAATGGGCATCTGGGTTATTTTAAGCTTGAAGTTACTATGAATAGAGCTGTTATGAACTTCCTCATACAGGTCTTTTGGTGGACACGGCATATGTTTCTTCTGGGTATTTATCTAAGAACAGAATTGCTGGGTCACAGGGTTTGTATATTTTCACCTTAGTAGTCCCTGCTAATCAGTTATCCAAAACAGCTGCCTTGGTTTATACTTCCTCCTGCAGTGTGAGAAGGTTCTGGTTGCTCTATGCACTCATTGAGACATCCTTTCAGGCTGGGTGTGGTGGCTCACACCTGTAATCCCAATACTGGGAAATGGAGGCAAGAGGATTGCCTGAGCCCAGGGGTTTAAGATCAGCCTGGGCAACTTGGCGAGACTTCATCTCTACAATAAATAAATTTTAAAAATTAGCCAGCTGGGTGCGGTGCTCACGCCTATAATCCTAGCACTTTGGGAGGCCGAGGTGAGAGGACTGCCTGAGCCTATGGGTTCAAAACCAGCCTAGGCAACTTGGTGAGACCTCATCTCTACAATAAATAAAAAAAAATTAGTTGGGTGTGATAGTGCATGCCTGTAGTCCCAGCTACTTGGAAGGCTGAGGCAGAAGGATCACCTGAGCCTAGCAAGTTGAGGCTTTGGTGGCTGTGAACGTGCCACTGCACTCCAGCCTGGGCAACAGAGTGAGACTCCAACTCAAAAAAGAAAAATTAGCTGGCGGTAGTGGCACATACCTGTAGTTCTAGTTACTTGGGAGGCTAAAGTGGAAGGATCACCTGAGCCCAGGAGGTTGAGGCTCTGTATTCCAGCCTGGGTAACAGGAGACCACAACTCAAAAAAAAGGACATCCTTTGAGCTGTTCTGGTGGGGATGTAGCAGTGTCTCACTGGGGCTTTGATTCACATTTTCCTGGTACCTATTAGTGTGCATCTTCTATGTGGCCATCCTGATAGCTTCCTCATGGAGTGCCTGTTCAAGTCTGTGTATGTTTTTATTTTTTTATTTATTAAAAAAATTTTCTATTTTAAAGATGTGGGGCATACGCCGGGCTCGGTGGCTCAGCCTATAATCCTGTGCCTTGGGAGGCTGAGGTGAGTGG
>NW_007064693.1:4631-6159 GCF_000164805.1 Carlito syrichta
CCCACCCCCTCCCCAGTCCCCACCCCTAGCAATTTTCCACTACTGTCAATCCTTTTCTTATAATATTATGATAATTGTTCAAGGTCCACCTATGAGTGAGAAGATGTAATACTCACTTCTTTGTTTCTGTGTGTATGTTTTTATTTATTTTATTTTTGGAGACAGGATTTCACTATGTTGCCCAGCTTGGCCTTGGACTCCTGATCTCAAGTGATCCACCTCAGATTTCCAAATTGCTGGAACTACAGGCATGAACCACTGTGCCAAGTCTGAGGACTAAGGGAAGGGGAGAATGGGGAGTTAGTGTTTGTTTATGTTTGAGTCAGAGTCTCTGTCACCCTGGCTAGAGTGCAGTAGCACGCTCATAGCCACCGCAGCCTTGACCTGCTGGGCAGGTGATCCTTCCGCCTCAGCCCTCCTAGTAGCTGGAACCATAGGCATGTGCCACCATGCTTGGCTAATTTTTTTTTTTTAATTTATTGTAGAGACAAAGTCTCACCATGTTGCTCAGGTTGGTCTAGAACCCCTGAGTTCAGACTATCCTCTCGTCTTTGTCTCCCAAAGTACTGGGATTTACAGGCGTGAGCCACCACGCCCAGCGGAAGTTAGTGTTTAATGGGTACAGGGTTTGTATTGGGGCTGATGAAAAGTTTTGGGTATAGACTGTGGTGACATTTACACAACATAGTGAATATATTTAATTTAATGGCTCCTAAGTGTACAAATGGTTAAGATGATAATTTGTGTGTGTGTGTGTGTGTGTGTGTGTGTGTGTATACACACACACATATATACACACACACCCACACTTTTTTTGTGTGTGTTGGAGTCTCACTCTATCACCCAGGCTGGAGTGCAGTCGCATGATCACAGCTACTGCAGCCTCTACCTCCTGGGCTCAGGCGATCCTTCTATCACAGCCTTTATTTTCTGTCTCAGCCAGGCGTGATGGTACCACCTGGGCGACAGAATAAAACTCTGACTCAAAATAAATAAATAAACAAACACTAACTCACCATTCCCTCCTTCCCTTAGCCCTCAGGCTAGGTACAATACACCACCACGCCTGGCTAATCTTTATTTTGTATTTTTTTGAATCGGAGTCTCTCTGTCACCCAGGCTGGAGTGCAATGGCATGCTCACAAGCCACTGTAGCCTCAACCCCTCAGGCGATCCTTCTGCCTCAGCCTTCCAAGTAGCTGTTACTATAGGCATGTGCCACCACACCCAGCTAACTTTTTTTTTTTTTTTTTTTTTTTTAGTTGGAGTCTCACTCTATTGCCCAGACTGGAGTGCAGTGGCCGCTCCCAGCCACCGCAGCCTCAATCTGCTGGGCTCCGGCGATCCTTCCGCCTCAGCCTTCTGAGTAGCCGGAATTACAGGCATGCGCTACCACGCCTGGCTGATTTTTTATTTTTTTATTGTAGAGATGAGGTCTTACCAAGTTGTCCAGGCTGGTCTCGAACCTGTGGTCTCAGGCAATCCTCTCATCTCAGCCTCCCAAAGTGCTGGGATTATAGGCATGAGC
>NW_007064693.1:6987-11820 GCF_000164805.1 Carlito syrichta
CGGCTTAATCTACATAATTTTAAAAACAACTAAAAAAGAGAAGCTAACAGGCAAACAGGGGCCCAAGACAGCAGCACTCACCAAAGCGATCCTCCGGTCTCTGTTCAGCACCAGACCTGGAGGTGGAATTACAAAGACAGTGGCCTCAGTGCCATCTTTCAGGGTGAGGGGATGCACCTCGACCTCCCTGGGAACCCCATTTCTCCCACATGAACTGGTGAGAACCACCCCTGGCATCCTCAGTCGGCCCTGGATTCCTTGTGCTAGGGTCCAGCTGGAACAAGGTTTGACCACGGCCACCTGGCTTCGGACCAGCCAGGCCACACAGGCCTTCCCGGCCACCCAAAGGGGCAGAGGGGCAGAATGAGGCTGGGAACAGTTAGGCTAACTGGCATCGAAGAGCTCTTTGAGAAACTTGAAATGTCCATCTGGATCTTTAACCACGAGGAAGTAGCACATCACTAAGAATCACATCATCACCTGTTGAAGAGAAACTGAGTGAAAAAGGAAACCTTGGCAGAGTCGTGAGGCCTGGGTGGTTACCAGCCGCAGCCTCAGGCAGTGACTCCATTCCCTGCCCCACCCCAATTCTGCTCCTGGGCAATGTCCCTCAAGAACCACCAGCATGGGGTGTCTGGGAGGGGCACAAAGAGTCCCCCCTACGAGTCCTTCTCAGACACCACCTTCACAGCCAGGCCTCTCCATCCCCCTTCTGACTTATTTTCCTTCAGAACACTTTCTGAGGCATTCGGGCATTTAATTATCGACTGCTTCTATCCTCTGCCAGAATGTAGCCTCCATGAGGACAAGAAGTTTGGTCTCTCTTGTTCACAGCTGTGTCCTCGGTACTAAAAACGGTGCCTGCCACACAGCAGGTGCTCAAAAAGTGCTTGCTGACTGAGTAAACAGATGTCCACCCCTCGGCGGGTCCAGGAGGAGTTGGAGAAGGTTTCAAGGAGAGGGTGCTGTGCCACTGTTTGAGCCACGTGATGGGTACATGAGAGTTACTGTGATTAACATTATTACTGGCCAGCCTCGGTGGCTCAGCCTATAATCCCAGCACTTTGGGAGGCCAAAGTGAGTGGACTGCCTGAGCCCACTGGTTTAGACCAGCCTGGGCAACTTGGCAAGACCTTGTTTCTACAATAAATCACAATTTAGCCGGGCGTGGCATAGTGCGTGCCTGTAATTCTGGCTACTTGGAAGGCTGAGGCGGAAGGATCGCCAGAGCCCAGCAGGTTGGGGCCGCAGTGGCCTTGAGCGTGCCACTGCATCACAGCCTGGGCGACAGAGTAAGACTCTGACTAAAAACAAACAAGCCGAGCTCGGTGGCTTAGCTTGTAATCCTGCCCTTTAGGAGGCTGAGGTGAGTGGATTGCCTGAGCCCGTGGTTCGAGACCCACCTGGGCAGCGAGACCTCATCTCTGCAATAAATCAAAAAACTAGCCGGGCGTGGTAACGCTTGCCTGTAGTTCCAGCTACTTGGAAGGGTGAGGCGGAGGGATCACTAGAGCCCAGCAGGTCGAGGCTGTGGTGGCCGGGAGCGGCCACTGCACTCCAGTCTGGGCGACAGAGTGAGACTCCAACTCAAAAAAACAAAACAAAACAAAAACATTATTATTATTTTACTTAAATACACATATATGATATACCAACAAGTTTGGGTTTTTGGGGGAACTAAATGAACTCATTCTAAAGTTCACATGGAAAAATAAACCAAGAAAAACTCTGTAAAAGAGCTATGAAAGGAGACTGGGCTTGGTGGCTCAGACTGTAATCTCAGCACTTTGGGAGGCCGAGGCAAGTGGATTGCCTGAGCTCGCGGGTTAGGGACCAGCCTGGGCAGCTTGGTGTACCTCATTTCTACAATAAATAAAAAATTAGCCAGGCCCGGTAGCACACACCTGTAGTTCCAGCTACTTGGAAGGCTGAGGCAGAAGGATAGCTGGAGCCCAGCAGGTCGACACTGGAGTGGCCGTGAGTGTGCCACTGCACTCCAGCCTGGGCAATAGAGTGAGACTCCAACTCAAAAAAAAAAAGGAAACTGTCCAGCCGGGTGTGGTGCCTCATGACTATAATCCCAGCACTTTGGGAGGTGGAAGCGAGAGAATGGCCTGAGTCCAGGGGTTTGAGACCAGCCGGGGAACTTGGCAAAACCTCATCTCTACAATAAATCAAAACAATTAGTTGGACATGGTGGTGCTCGCCTGTGGTTCCAGTCACTTGGAAGGCTGAAGCGGAAGGATGGTCTGAACCCAGCAGGTTGAGGATGCGGTGACTGTGGGCGTGCCACTGACTCCAGGCTGGGTGACAGAGTGAGACTCCAACTCAAAAATTTTAAAAAAAGGGACTGTCCTATTAGATAGGAAAACCCTAGGCTGGGCCTCAATAATTTAAGCTGTGTAGTGCAGACAGATGATAGTAAGCAGACCCACAGACAAACACACAGTCCAGAGACAGATCCAAATAGAGATCGATGGTCTCTTATGCCAGAGGGGAAAATCAGGCTTTAGGCCACTGAGGAATCATCTAGAAAAAGATGAATAAGGCCTGGCTCGGTAGCTCAGCCTGTAATCCCACCACTTTGGGAGGTCGAGGTGAGTGGATTGCCTGAGCCCAGGGGTTCGAGACCCACCCGAGCAACTTGGCGAGACCTCGTCTCTACAATAAATAAAAAAATTAACCGGACATGGTAGCATGCACCTGTAGTTCCGGCCACTTGGGAGGCTGAGGGGTGCAAGGATCGCCGGAGCCCAGCAGGTCGAGGCTGCGGTAGCCGGGAGCGGCCACTGCACTCCAGTCTGGGCATCAGAGTGAGACTCCAACACATACACACAAAAAGATGAAATCAGATCCAAACCTCGTTCCATACACTAGATAAGTACCCAATGTAGCAAATACTTAAAACGCAAATATGAAACCCCAAACAGTATTAGAATCAGCGTGAATTTTTAACTATGATTCAAAATCCAGAAGACAAAAAAGTTGCATTTAAAAAAATTCTGCATTGCAAGAAAAAAAAATAAAACCAACAACACCCTAAGTAAAGTCAAAAGATAAATGAGCCAGGCTCGGTGGCTCAGCCTGTAATCCCGCGCCTTGGGAGGCTGAGGTGAGTGGACTGCCTGAGCCTGCGGGTTTGAGACCCACCTGGGCAACTTGGCAAGACCTCATCTCTACAATAAATCAAAAATTAGCCGGGCATGATAGCGCGTGCCTGTAATTCCAGCTACCTGGAAGGCTGAGGCGGAAGGATCACTGGAGCCCAGCAGGTTGAGGCTGCGGTGGCCGGGAACATGTCACTGCACTCCAGTCTGGGTGAAAGAGTGAGACTCCAACTCAAAAAAAAAAAAAAGATAAATGACAGGCTGGGTGTGGTGGCTAATGTCTGTATTCCCAGCACTTTGGGAGACTAAGGCAGGACTGCTTGAGCCCAGTTTGAGGCTGCAGTGAGCTAGGATCACACCACTGCACTCTAGCCTGAGTGATACAGCAAGATCCTTTCTCTTTTTTTCTGAGTAGTAGTCTCACTCTGTTGCCCAGGCTGGAATGCAGTGGCACACTCACGGTCACTACAATCTCTGTCCGCTGGGCTCAGGCAATCCTTCTACATCAGTCTTCTAAGCACTTGGAACCACAGGCGTGAGCCACCACACCTGGCTAATTTTTTGATTTATTGCAGAGGTCTCACCATATTGCCCAGGCTGGTCTTGAACTCCTGGATTCAGGCAATCCTCTTGCCTCTGCCTCCCAAAGTGTTGGGATTATAGGCATGAGCCACCGCATTTGGCAGATCCTCTCTCTTTAAAAAAAAAATTGATTAGCTAGGTGTAGTGGCACATGCCTATAGTCCCAGTTACTAGAGGCTGAAGCAGAAGGATTACCTGAGCCCAAGAGGTCAAGACTGCAGTGAGCCATGATCGTGCCACTGCACTCCAGCCTAAAAAAACAAAACAAGCTGGTGCAGTGGTTCATGCCTGTAATCCCAGCACTTTGGGAGGCTGAGGCGAGAGGACTGCCTGAGCTCAGGGGGTCAAGACCACCCTGAACAACATGGTGAGATACTGTCTGTACAATAAATCACAAAAAGTTAGCTGGGTGTGCTGGTGCGTGTCTGTAGTTCCAGCTACTGGGAAGATTGAGGCAGTAGGATTGCTTGAGCTCAGTAGGTAGAGGCTGCAGTGGCTGTGAGCGTGCTACTGTACTCCAGCCTGGGGGACAGAGTAAAACTCTGACTCAAAAAAAAAAAAAGAAAAAAAACCCAAAAACCAAAACAAAACAAAACAAAAAAGATAAACGACAACTTGGGGAAAAGTATTTGCCATTCAATCTCCCCAACATCCTAAAAATTGAAAAAAGGCCAATAATCAGATAGTAAGATGGGCAAGAGGACAGGTATATGTAGTCCTCAATAAAAAAACAAGCTCGGTGGCTCAGTCTGTAATCCCACGCCTTTGGGAGGCTAAGGTGAGTGGATTGCCTGAGCCCGCGGGTTCGAGATCCGCCTGGGCAGAGAGACCTCATCTCTACAATAAATCAAAAAATCAGCTGGGCGTGGTAGCACATGCCTGTAATTCCGGCTACTTGTAAGGCTGAGGCGGAAGGATCGCTGGAGTCCAGCAGGTCGAGGCTGCAGTGGGCGGGAGGGGCCACTGCACTCCAGTCTGGGCGACAGAGTGAGACTCCAACTCAAAAAAAAAAAACAAACAAACATGAGAGGCTGACCCTTACCATAAGAAAGAGCAAGCCAGGCTCGGTGGCTCAGCCTGTAATCCTGCGCCTTTGGGAGGCTGAGGTGAGTGGATTGCCTGAGCCCGCGGGTTCGAGACCTGC
>NW_007064693.1:11986-21955 GCF_000164805.1 Carlito syrichta
TTTTTTTTTTTTTTTTGAGTTAGAGCCTCACTCTGTCGCCCAGACTGGAGTGCAGTGGCACACAGGCTCATGGCCACTCCCGTGTCAAACTGCTGGGTGCCGTTGATCCTTCCGCCTCAGCCTTCCAAGTAGCCAGGTTGCCCAGGCTGGTCTTGAACCCGTGGGCTCAGGCAATCCTCTCACCTCGGTCTCCCAAAGTGCTGGGATTGTAGGCGTAAGCCACAATGCCTAGCTTAACTATATTTTCTAATCTAATTTCTGTGCAATTCTTTGCATCTTTCATGAGACATCAGACTGCACCCCAGGCACCCACAACCCCAGCAGGTCTGACCTAACATTCTCGAGGCCTTGCTGGGAGAGTGTGACCCTAACACTTTTCTTTCAGTCCCCTCTACTAGACAATGAGCCTTTGAGGGCGAGAAACAGCTCTACCTTCTCTCTGTTTCTCACACCAAGAGGTTGGTGCACGGTACTTTTCTTTTTGTTGTTGTTGTTGTTGTTGGAGTCTCACTCTGTTGCCCAGGCAAGAGAGCAGTGGCACGCTTCCGGCCACCACAGCCTCAACCTGTTGGGCTCTGGCGATCCTTCCACCTCAGCCTTCCAAGTAGCTAGAACCACAGGCGAGCACTACCACGCCCAGCTAATTTTTTTTTTTGGATTTATTGTAGAGATGAGGTCTCGCCAAGTTGCCCAGGCGGGTCTCGAACTCGCGGGCTCAGGCAATCCACTCACCTCAGCCTCCCAAAGGCGCAGGATAACAGGCTGAGCCACCGAGCCCGGCTTCACAGTACTTTTCTTAATTAGACCCTGATTCCTTGAACACCAAGCGCCAGTAGAGGTTTGTGCTACCTTACCTTTTTAGTTTCCTCAACAACCCTGGGGAGGCAGATGTCAACACAGAGGAGGAATGAGCCTGGGACAGCCCTGGAGGGCAGGGGAGGTTGGGCTGGGCTGGATGTGAGGATTCTACACAAACAGGGCTGTGACTTACACCTGCCTCAACAGTGAGACACCCCCTCTAAGGGTTTTAAAATCCCTGAAAAGTTGCATGAAACAGACCTTTTATAGAAAAATAGTTTTCAGCGAAGGAGATATTATCAGAGCCCTAGACTGTTCCCTTCACTACTACAGCCAACAATCAGAGACAGTCATTTTCTGTCCCCAAGGCCCAGCTTGGCCTCAGGCCTGTTCCTTCTCACCTCCTAACCCAGCTCCAGATTCCAGCCCTACTTGGCCTGGTTCCTCATCTGCAAACAAAGGTGCCTCGCCCCCACCCCAAGGCCTTCGCTGTAGCCCCGGGGTAAGACAGGCAATGTCATGGGCTCTGCTGTTGCCTGGGGGCTGAGGAGCATTAGCACCACAAGTCTTGGTGGCCTGAGCCCAGGGCCTGTCTGAGGAGCCACAAAGGAGGCCGTGAGAACTCAGGAAACCTTTCGTCCTGCCCTCTGCCTCCTCCTGCTGAGACTTCCCGAGGTCACAGGCTCAGATGCCAGAGGCCTGGAGGAGTAGGCAAAGTGCCCACTCACATGAGAGGCTGAGAGTCTCTGGTCAGTTGTTGCCAGTAGAATGCAGAACTTATTGCCAGATCGCCCAGTTTTTTGTTTGTTTGTTTGTTTTGCTTTTGAGTTGGAGTCTCACTCTGTCGCTCCTGGCCACCGCAGCCTGCTCCGGCGATCTTTCCGCCTCAGGCTTCCGAGGAGCCGGAATTACAGGGGCGCGCTACCACACCCGGCTAATTTTTGATTTATTATAGAGATGAGATCTCGCTGCCCAGGCGGGAGATCTCAAACCCGCAGGCTCAGGCAATCCACTCACCTCAGCCTCCCAAAGGCGCGGGATTACAGGCTGAGCCACCGAGTCGGCTATCGCCCAGTTTTTAAAAGAAACTATAAGTCTCTACTGTTATATAAAATCTTTCTATTTTAAATATGAACACCCTCCTTAAAATTCCCTCCATGCCAAATATTTTTGTTTAAACAGCACAAGTTAAACAAATCGGACTTGCAACCTGAATGCAGCCAGCTTGTGAAGGAATTTGAGCATCTCGTACAAAAGGAGGTTTCAGGGGCCAGATAAAACACAGACCATCCCCTTGTCCTTAGGGAATATCAGGGAGAGCTGAGTCCTCCCTCCTTCATGCTGAACCCTTCAAGCTTGTTTCCAGACACTGGTATTGTGGTGTCTGTACTTGGACAAGGAGATAAAGATAAGACGAAGGCTCATCCCCTCTGCCCTTCCCCCCAGCACGCTCCAGTTCACAGCTCAAGGCCTGTCCTGGTAGCACCCCTCTCCCAGAAAAAACGTGTGACCTTTGCTCAAGTCACCTCCTTCACAGTTTATTCAAAACAGTGAAACTGCAACCTCTCCCCACGACTGTCCTCCTTCCAGATTTCCGTGGTGGCCCCCACTTCTTAGTACTCTGTAAACACCCTGGGAGCAGCACAGACAGGCCAGGCGAACAGAGGCCCCTAGGGGCTGGAGAGAGGCAGGAACACATTCTCCTTCACAGCCAACTCTGATCTTGGACTCTGGCCTCCAGAACTGTGAGGGAATACACTTCTGTGGCTTAAGCTACACTGTCTGTGATACTTTGCCATGGCAGCCCCAGGAAGCGAATGCAGATTTTGAAGGGATTAGGTTGGGTGATAGAGGCTTGGGGAGGGTGGCTGTCTCAGTCTTCTGCCTAGCTCCAGAATCCAATGTGGGCTGTCAGGTGTGGGGCCAGAGGGGAAGGACTTCGGAGGAGCCCTTATTGTCCTGGAGGCACTGGTGGCATCTGGACTCTGCGTCCCAAAGGGCCACAACGGCAGTGGAAGTGTGGGCCCAACACACCGCTGAGGCCACCTGCTCACTATTCCAGCTTGGAGGGGGGTGCGCTCAACTCCTTCTTACTCCTTCCTCCCTCCCTCCTCTCCCCACCCCCTTGACTCCCACAGAAGGGCGCCAGGTCAGCTCTCTGTGTTCACCATTTCATGTGACCCTGGGCCTAATCGGATTCCCTGGCCTGGCCAGGAGCCTGTCTATTCCAGATTAGCCCACTTCTGTGCCTGGGGCCTTGTGGGCCAGCCATCTGTATGGGGCTCCTCATCCTGGAAGCCTGAGCCTGTGGCCCTCAGCCTCCCCTCTCCATGATGGGTTTGAAGGGAGAAGACAAAGGTTCAGAGATGATGACAAAGACCCAACAGGTCACAAACTGGCACCTGAGGCCACAACAGCTCTAGTGAATTCATTAGATCCTCATCTGTGTTGTCAATTTCTGGATTGATAATTGACACCTAAAAATATCTAGCTCAACAGATCTATGGCTTCCCTTGAACAAATGGAAATTCTGGCCACACCAGAAGGGACTCCCACGTGCTAACCCAAGTCCCTGCGCTCCCATTGCCTCCCACCCAGCAGAAGGATGGACTCCACAACAGGCACTTGGGCTTTTGACCCCTGTTTCATTTGGTACTTTATAAACCAAAGCCACATTTGCCACCTTGCTTGACCCTATCAGCCTATTAGGGCAAACATCCTGAGACCTTGTCTGTCACCCAGCTAAGCAGGGGAGTCTAAAAGGGGAGGGACTAGCCCAAGATCTCTCAGCTGAATATGGTCAGGAATCCAAGCCAGGACTTTTCGCCCAGGTTAACACACATCTCCTTCCAGCTTGCCCTCACACCCCAAGAGCTATCTCCTGGATTGGCCCCTCTGGAACCCGCCCCTTACTTAGTCTTTCTCAGAAACTCTATTTCATCTATTTCCTTTATTACACTTACTTGTAGAATGCCTAACCACTGACTTTGCTTTTTATCTGTTTACCATCCATCTTTCCTTCTAGAACCTTGGTCTCTATCTGGTCCCCTTCTTGCTGAACTCCAGGGGCACCATTTCCACTTGTGAACAGTAGCTCCTGGTGTTGTGTCACCAGAGGTTCTGGTCCCACTGAGAGGACAATGTTGGCTCTTGCACTGCAGCCTCACTGGGGCCGGGCATGTCACGGACCCTCAGTCATGGTTTCTTGAATGAATATATTGGAAACAAAGTGCAGAAAATGCTGGCGCTGGAAGCTGTTCTAAAGCCAAGGCGCCACCAACCCCACCTGTCAGCCGTGAAAAGCCTCTTCAAAGTTACTGGGCCACCTGGGACACCCTTGCAGGGGCCCTTGACTCTGATACTGGGCACCCATCCCACAGATCTAGCAGAACATGGCTGTGACATTCACCAACATTCAGTCCTAAGACACCTGACTAAACTCCCCACAGAGTGTGCAGTGGCTGAGTGGCCTTGCCTAGGTTGCTTGGTGATGCCAAGCCTGTTTCTCCTGCTCGAAATGGGGCGAGTACAAGGCATGAGGAGGGCTCTATGAGACTGTGTGTAAAGCACTCAGCATCCTGTCTGGTCCTGAGCAAGCCCTCACCGTCACGCCTCAGTAAGACGATAGGAGAGTGACGATACACAGTGGCCTTGAACAGTGAGTCCTCACCTGTGGCCACCTTGGTGGTTCCTCTCTGGAGGAGGAGTTCCCCACACTCTTCACCCACGTGACTGTTGTTCTTCAGGAACCTGGGAGGAGACAGAAGAAAGCCAGATGCTTTAGGGCCAGAAGGTCAAACGAAAAGGAGAGGAGGGCAGCAGAAAGGAGATCCCCCACAAGGGATGTATGCGTGCATCCTGTGTGTCAACTGCATGTTTACAGCATGTGGCGTGTGTGGGGGGTCCACTCCTTTCTAACTTTTTTTTTTGAGTTGGAGTCTCACTCTGTCACCCAGGCTGGAGTCCAGTCGCACACTCACGACCACCACAGCCTCGACCTGCTGGACTCCGGAGATCCTTCCGCCTCAGCCAAGTAGCTGGAACTACAGGTGTGTGTCGCCACGCCCAGCTAATTTTTTGATTTATTGTAGAGATGAGGTCTCACCAAGTTGCCCAGGCTGGTCTTGAACCCGTGGGCTCAGGCAATCCTCTCACCTAGGCCTCCCAAAGTGCTGGGATTACAGACTTGAGGCCAGGTGCCTGACCTATTTTTTAAATTTTGAGTCAGGGTCTCACTCTGTTGCGCAGGCTGGAGTGCAATGGTGTGATCATGGTTCACCGCATGACCTCCTGGGCTCAGGCGATCCTTCTGCCTCAGCCTTCCAAGTGGCTGAAACCACGGGCATGTGCCACCACGCCCGACTAATTTTTTGATTTATTGTAGAGACGAGGTCTCGCCAAGTTGCCCAGGCTGGCCTCGAACCCCTGGACTTAGGCAATCCTTTCACTTCTATCTCTCAAAGTGAGCCACCATGCCTGGACAATTTCCTGATTTTTTTTTGTAAAGATGAGGTCTTGCTATGTTGCCCAGGCTGGTCTGAACTCCTGGACTCAAGCAATTCTCCCACTTTGGCCTCCCAAATTGCTGGGAGTGCCACTGTGCCCAGTTGAGCTTCTACTCCTTTAGACAACACATATTTACAGAGTCCTAACCTACCAGGAACACCGCCAGATGCAGGATATATGAACGTGACCAAGCCAGTCAAGGTGGAGGTTGTGGGGAATTAGTAGGATCTTACTGGAAGGTGGGGTTACCTCCAGGGCAGGGAGAGGAGCTCACCTGGGGGAGTCAGGGCAGGCTTTCTGAGGAACTGCCAGCCAGCTGAGGCCCCAGCAAGTGAGGAAGTGAGCAAAGTGCATGGGAAGTTCCGGGTAAGAGCCGCAAGCTGGTGCCCCAGAAGGGAGAGGGTATGGAAGGAGAGTGTGTGTGTGCTTGAGGCGGAAGGAGAAAGGTGTGAGAGGTGTGGACAGGGGTGCTAGAGGTGAAGGACATGGATGGAGAAGGGGTGGAAAAAGCAGATACTGCCCCGCTGGGGCTTCTGAAGACGGCCTAGGGAGTCTGGTGCTCCAGTGGCCATAGGGAGAACCAGGCTTTGTGGGCAAGGAGAAAGAAGCTTCTCTGTGTTTCCACAGGGTTTCCTCCTCTGGTGACCCGAAGTTCCCCCACCCTCCCTCCCTGCCCACACTCAGCACCCACCCCTGCAGCATCTCCTCCGGACTGACCACACGCGAGGGCTTCTGGGAGGCCTCCACCTGCAGCGTGTGCTCTATGGCTCTCCGCTTGTAAGTCAGCAAGTTCTCCATCTCCTAAGGATTCAAGGTTGGCTGGGTGGCCAGGGCCCCAGGCTGCTAATGAGGTGCCCCTCCCTGGCCTGCGCTCTGCCCTGCTAGTTACCCCTGTGATTCTGAGCCCGTCTTCTCCTGGGTCTCAGTCACAGCCGGCCCTGCCCTGCCTGCCACGAGTTGAAGGTGCCAGGTTGGATATGGAGAGGAAACAAAATCTCTGTCAACTGCCAAGTACTTTGCAAACGTATATTAGCCTCAAACCAGCAGGTGTTGGCAACTTCATCTGGGTCAACCTTCATTCCCAATGCAGAGAAGGGACTGGCAGAAGGGGTGAGGTTCCAGGACTTCCAATCTCCCTCCACAGTGTGCAGCTCACTCTGTGAGAATGGCCTGGCCCTGTCCACGGGTCCACTGCCTGGGGGTATGGTGGGAGGCGACAGTCTCATCCACCCCCACTCCCAGAATAGAGTGTCCTAGCCAAATGTTCCCCTAGACTCATCAAGAGGAAGTCCTGGGGGCACTGTGCTTGCTAACTTGGGGTGAAATACACAAAGAAAACAGAATGCCAGCTACCTGCCGCCTGTGAGTTGGATCCAAAATGACTCACAAGCTAGCTGAGCTATCTGTTCATGCAACGAACACTTACGGAACACTTACTATGTGCCAGAACTGGGGAGGTGATAAAGAGACAGACAAGGTTCTTGCCCTTACGGAGTCTGTAGTCATTTAATGGACAACAAAACTGAAACTTATGAGTCCTGTGTCACAAGTGAAAGGCTGAGCCCTTGGGAATAGAATGAAAAATGTCAGGGTCCAACCTCCTCATGTTATGGATGAGGAAACTGAGGTCCAGAGAGGACTCAGCTGCAGGGACAGTGCGGTTATTATTGGTGGTGGTGGCCAGAGGGGTATTTCCCCCATCAGTCCATACTCAGGGCTGCCATGTGTGGTTGCACAAGGTGTACACACAGCACAAAGGCATTTGACTGGGTGTGAGTGCAGCAGGTCTGCTAAGCTTGTGCCCCAGAGCTCCCTCCACCTCTACTCCTGCCCATCGTCTGCCATGCACGACTGCCTTGGCATTCCACAGATCCCAGGCCGCACACATTTTCCAAGGGGTCCCCTCACACTCCTTCTCCTGACAATCACTCCTAGGATGTAAGCAGCAGAACGCTGTCCTCTGTGGGAGGCCTCCTAACCACTCCCCCCCTTGTCCACCTTCTGTCACCACCTCCTGCCTCCCTAGTGCCCACCAGAGGAAACAGGGCTGAGCGCACCACTTGGATCCTGGGTCTTCCCTAGTGGCAGCAAGCACAAGAGCCCCCGTTCTCACATTAGCATCCAGGGCAAATGGCGATGCGTCCAGCAAGATGAGCTTGTCCACCATCTCAGGGAAGGTACAGGAAAACTACAATGGGACACCAAAGTGGAGAATGAGTAGGGCAGGACAAAGGGGAAGGCGCTCACACTCTTTGCTGGGGATCCTAGAGAAGGGTGTGGACCAAGAGGCCAAAAGGAGAATCTTCTACCCCTTTGGTGTGCCCTTCCTGACCTTGAGGGCCACACCCAGTGAGCTCCAGACCCTGGTGACAGCTGTGACAGAAGGCGAGGGAATGTGGAGACACTTAACTCTATCAGGAATCTCCAGTGGTTACTGTAATGACTCTTACTGTCACAAGAGGCACTTCCTGTCCCAGGTAACTCCCCCCTCCTCCTCTGCTTTCCCCACCCCACCCAGGGAACTCCAGGTGGCTAGATAAAGCCACCAACTCACCATTCCTCCCACAACACCACCTATGGGACAAAAGAGCAGTTGGTGACATCCCCTCACTGCCAACTACCCACCCCCACTTCTTCTCAGGAGCTGCCCCACCCCAAGACTGGGGGCCCAGCATCTGCCCACCAGTGGGTGGGGTCTCCATATGGGTATCAAACTCAGGGCTCCCCTCACCCCTTGTCCATAATGACCCATTCGTCAGCCCTGACCACTTAATAGGCCACATTCCCGTCATCAAATCTCAGGACTTTTACTCTGGGAAGATGCCTGAGGTCAGAGGGCACAGTGCCCAAAGGTCAATATCTAGCTACCAGGGCCCATCGGGTCTCAGCCAGTGTACTCACCAAAGCTGTGGCCAATGAGGGAAAAGCGATTCCATTTCAAGGCTAGAAGCACAAAGACCCAGAAGGTCTGGATGGGCCCAGTCTCAGCCTGGCCTCTCTCCTCCAGCATCTGGGGTACCCACCCAGGAGACCAGCTTACGGGACCTCAGCTATACTGCAGAAGGGGAACCCACCAGAAGAAGTGAGCTCTTCTCAGCAGCCCTCTCCAACTTCCCCAAAGTCACCCATGAACTGCTGGCAAGTGGTGCTGGACCCCTGGCACCCACTCCCAGGCCAGTGTTGCTTCCTGGATACCACACCCCTCCTCCAACGATGAGAGGGGACATCCCAGAGCACTCCCTTCCCTCGGACACACACTGCCTCTTACCTGCCACGACTCTTCGGATCTCACTCACAAAGTTTTGGTGGTAATAGGGGAGACCTGGGCTGTAGTGCGAAGATAGCCCATGGCCCCCAAAATCCATGGCAACATAATGCAAGTCTGAAACAGAGAGAAGCAGGTAGGAGGTGTCTATGTCAGCCGTCCTCCCGCCCTCCTAATTCCCCTGGAGTCCTGCCATCTCACCCCTCAGCCCCATTCCCACCTTGCGGGAGAAGAGGAATGAGCCTGTCAAAGGAGTTGGCATTGTCCAGCCAGCCGTGCAGGCAGAGAACTGGGGCGCCCTGCAGGGAACCCCAGGCTTTGGCAGCAATGTGGCCCCAGGGTACAGCCAACTTCAGCTCTGAGAGCAGACCTGAAAGACAGAGGCAGGCATTCATCCCTTCACTAGTTCACTCATGAAGCGGCACTTCATGAGCCCCTCATCTATAGCCCATGTGCATTAATGCCATTCAGGGGGCTCAGACCCCTGAGCTGCCCCCAGAGTTAGGGAGAGAGAGCCACACATGGGTGTAGGGACACCCAGAGGAAGGAAAGGGAAACTGGATGCACTGGGTGAGGAAAACCTTGGGCAGGCTTCACAGGATGCACCCCATTTGAGCTGAGGCAGAACTTTCTAGAATATACTGAGGGGTTGGCCAGGCCTGGACCCTGCCACTGACTGGCTGTGTGACCTTGGGCAAGTGACTGAGACCGCTTGAGACTCAGTTTTCTGTAAAAACTGAGTAAACAGAGTAATAACAATAGCAAACATTTTCTAAGCCTTTACTAAGGGCCATAGGGGTGCCCAGCCTTCACACATGCTAATTCCCCGCATGCTCAGTAAGTTGGACCACCCTGACCCTCATTTTCACAGTGCAGGAAACTGAGGCACTGACAGGTGCAGTACATAGAGGGAGCCCGAAGTGGGGCAAAAATTAGGGGCAGGCAGCACGACTCCAAGACCCAGCGCTGACCACCCACAGCAGCTGCCCCTGGCCTGCTGTGGTCATGCTGCATTCGCCACGGACCGCCAGCCAGGCGCTGACCCCTTTTCACCCTGCCAGCCCTACCCGCCAGGCTGGGCACCCACCGCCCGCAGACACTCAAGCGCACGCTCCTCTAACTTGGGGGCTCCCAGAACCCTGAGAAGACACGTGCGGCTGTGTCCTGGGGTCCCCACCCTCCGGTCTGTCACGCTCTGCCCGCTCCCGGGACTGCCTTTGAAAGGAGCTGCGACACCCGGGCAGTCAGCAAGGTCAGCGAGTCCTGCCCTCCGTCCAGCCCTTCCTACACGGTCCCACGTAGGTGGGCGGGCGGGTGGGTGCTCGCGCGTGGCCCCCCCTGCCCTACTCCGGTCTAAGGGGCCCTGGTGAGGCGCTTTCACCCATCGCTGTGGTTCCGCG
>NW_007064693.1:22036-38254 GCF_000164805.1 Carlito syrichta
GAGTTCCGGCCCTGTCCCCGAGTAAGTCCCGCCCCGGCTGGCCGGCCCCGCCCCCGCCGGCCGGCCCCGCCCCCCGCCCCCGCCGGCCGGCCCCGCCTTCCCGCCGCCCTCCCGGCGGCTGCGGGAGCCTTTCTGGACTTTGCTGCGAGCCCTGAGCGTCCGGCTCCGGACTTCGGTCTTGGCCCGGAGGGCCCCCGCGCTCCGGAAGAGGCTGCCTGCGTTGGGAGGCGGCACTGCCCCGGAGGCCTGCTGGCCCCCGCCTGCCGGAGCCTGTGAGCAGCTCGCTGGGGGTCCCGGGGCCCTGGCTTAGGCCTTGGAAATGCCCGGTTGCACCCGGGGCGGCGTCGGAGAGAGCGGGGTAGGCGCCGCTCGAGGCGCAGATGGCGGGACCCTGACCCCCGGGCGGTCCCAGCGGTCGTGCCCACTTTTGCGCGGGACCGGGAGCTGGCCAAGGCTCAGGGGGGGCAGCCACAGCGAGCTGGACACCCCGGGTCCTCGCTGGCCCGCGCCCTAGGGCTAAAGATGGGTGACCGCTTAATGGTCTAATGGCCTCCTCGAAGGCCACCATGCGTCCACCGTGTTCCCACCGTGTCTTGGGGTCCTCAGCAACGCCTGGCACAAACCAGTCTTATTTGTTGTACAGGTGAAGGAAGTAAGGTATAAATTGGGCATGTGGAAGAGCCCCACACATGTTAGGGTAAGCTAGGCAGGAGAAATGCCACAGGTGAGGAGGGATGGTAAACAATATCATCCCACCCGGGAAGGCACAGGAACCGCGAGTCATGAAGAGGATGTTTGGGTGGGCAGATTTGTGCACTAATCCTACAGTAAAGGAGGGCAGGCACACCCTGGAGTCTTTGAATGTGTCATATCTAGGACAAGTCAGAGCAAGTACTTGTGAATTCTCGCAATTTTATGCTGCCTGGCATCTTTTGGGGGGGGAGTGAGGTCTCACTCTGTCACACAGGCTGGCATGCAGTAGCACAGTCACTGCTCATGGCTCATCTCCTGGACTTAGATGATTCTTGCGCCTCAGCCTTACATGTAGCTGGAACTACAAGCAAGTGCCACCACCTGACCACCTGGCTGATTTTTTTTTGGTTGTTGTAGATATAAAGTCTTGCTATGTTGCCTAGGCTGATCTTGAACTCCTGGGCTCAAGCGATCCTCCCATCTCAGCCTCCCAAAGTGCTGGGATTACAGGCATAAAACACCCTGGCCTGTTTTGATTACAGGTTTAACTTTCCTTCATACTATTAATAGAAGCAGGGCTCAGTTACCTGTGACAGTTTCCAGGTTCACACCACACCCAAATGCTCCAGAGATAAGAATTTAGAGACATTTCTCCTGCCTAGCCTACCCTAGCCAACAGGGTTCTTATTTTCCGGCCACTTCCTTTAAAGGGACCAGTAAGCCATTTGCCAGCGAACTAGTGACCCATGCCTTATCCCTTTATATGCATAATTAGTTTCCACTCTCGTATGCTCCCTCTCTGTGCCTGACCCTTTTGTTCCTGTCTTGTAACTGGGGACTGGGGACTGCCCTCCCAACTCATTACGCCCTACTTACCCAGGGCCTGTAAGTAAAAGACTTTTGAACTTGCTTCCTATTGTGGTGATAGATTGAATTTTTTTTTTTTAGTTGGAGTCTCACTCTACCGCCCAGACTGGAGTGCAGTGGCACGTTCCCGGCTACCGCAGCCTCAACCTGCTGGCCTCCGGCAGTCCTTCCGCCTCAGCCTTCCAAGTAGCTGAAACTACAGGCGCGTACTACCATGTCCAGCTAATTTTTTGATTTATTGTAGAGATGAGGTCTCGCTGCCCAGGCGGGTCTCGAACCCGCGGGCTCAGGCAATCCACTCGCCTCAGCCTCCCAAAGCGCGGGATTACAGGCTGAGCCACCGAGCTTTCACCTTCTATCAGAAGAACCCAGGGCTGCCCCAGGGCTGCCCCAAGTCGGGCTCCCAGCACAGAAGTGATAGTCAGGCATAAACTGGAACCGGGTCAGGTGAAAGCTGCCAGGACATCTGCCAGTATAAACAAGTTTCCCGAGTGAAGGACCTCTGGTTGTGGGTCAGACAACTAGGCCATGGGCTGCCCACCATGTACAAGAAGTAGCCCGTGAAGGCATATGGTTCACACCCACATCGAACTCCCTGTTTATTCACTACCATTTGCTAGTGGGAAATCCTAGGACTGAGTGAGATTTGGCCCCTTAGGGCTTCCAGTGCAGCAGGCCCATGACTGAGAAGCCACAGTCCAGGGCATTGAGGGCTGGAGAGTGATTCTTTCCCTGGGGGATTACAAGGGACCCAAGCCCTGGAGACAGAGAAGACCATAGGTTGCCAAAGTTAAGGGGTGCCAGGAGAGCCATGATGCAGGAAAAGTGTGGGCAAGAAAATATGGCAGCAGGCCAGGCTCGGTGGCTCAGCCTGTAATCCCAGCATTTTGGGAGGCCGAGGTGAGTGGATTATCTGAGCCTGCGGGTTCGAGACCCACCTGGGCAACTTGGCGAGACCTCATCTCTACAATAAATCAAAAAATCAGCTGGACGTGGTAGCGCGCGCCTGTAGTTCCAGCTACTTGGAAGGCTGAGGCGGAAGGATCGCTGGAGTCCAGGAGGTCGAGGCTGTGGTGGCCGGGAGCGGCCACTGCACTCCAGTCTGGGTGACAGAGTGAGACTCCAACTCAAAAAAAGAAAATATGACAGGAGTGGGTGAGGGGCTGGAGAGTGATGTGGTACTAGGCCGTGACAGGGCTTGAGTGTGGCGTTGAGGAATTTGGACCTTACTCTGAATAGGGTCTGAGGAGGTTGGGAGCTGGGGGTGCTGAGACCATTTTTTTTTTTTGACCTGGAGTCACTCCATCGCCCAGGCGGGAGTGCAGTGGCACGCTCATAGTCGACTTACTGGGCTCTAGCAATCCTTCCACCTCAGCCTTCCAAGTAGCTGGAACTACAGGCGTGCGCTACCACGCCCGGCTAATTTTTTTATTTATTGTAGAGATGAGATCTTGCCAAGTTGCCCAGGCTGGTCTCGAACCCGTGGGCTAAGGCAATCCACTCGCCTCAGCCTCCCAAAGTGCTGGGATGACAGGTTGAGTCACCGAGGCCGGCCCTATTTTATTTTTTATTGTAGAGATGGGGTCTCCCTATGTTGCCCAGGCTGGTCTCCAACTCCTAGACTCCAGTGATCCTTTTGCCTCAGCTTCCCAAAGTGCTGGGATTACAGGCACAGGCCACCATGTCTGGCTTGAACTCTTAAATATTAGAGGTGAGTTCTTTCTCTGTGGCATCATGCCCTGCTGGGGATGATTTTGAATTACGTCATTAAAATTTGGGGTAGGTGATTGTCTAGAAATAGATGACCAAAATGGCAATGACACATACAAGGAGTTTGGAAAACTCTGCTAAATGAATTAAAGAATGAAAGAAGAAATGTTGCACAAACCTGAGCAAAATCAGTTTACCTCAAACATTGTATTTTTCTTTTTAATTCCTTAGAGCCCAAGAAAGTGTCTTAGGGGATTTTTGGGCCTCTGGCCTCCAGTTTTGTGGTGTATTCTCTCTGAGAAAATAAGGATAAGTCTCTGGGAGGGGGTGCTGGTATCTGTATTTTTTTTCTTTTCTTTTTTTGAGTTGGGGGTCTCACTCTGTCACCCAGACTGGAATAGCACAATCACACCTCACGGCAGCCTGGACCTCCTGGTCTCAGTTGATCCTTACACCTCAGGCTCCTGAGTAACTGCGACTATAGGTGAGCACTACCATGTCCAGATAATTTTTTTTTTTTTATTTATTGTAAAGACAAGGACTTACTATGTTACCTAGGCTGGTCTCAACTTCCTGGGCTGAAGCAATTCTCCCACCTCGGCCTCCCAAAGTGCTGGGATTACAGGCGTGAGCCACTACACCCGGCCAGTATCTCATTTACTTTTTTCTTTTTTTTTGAGCTGGAGTCTCACTCTGTTGCCCAGACTGGAGTGCAGTGGCCACCCCCAGCCACCGCAGCCTCAACCTGCTGGGCTCCGGCGATCCTTCTGCCTCAGCCTTCCGAGTAACCGGAATTACAGGCCTGCACTACCACGCCCAGCTAATTTTTTTTTTATTTATTGTAGAGATGAGGTCTTGCCTGCTCAGTCGGGTCTCGAACCCGCGGGCTCAGGCAATCCACTCACCTCAGCCTCCCAAAGGCGTGGGATTACAGGCTGAGCCACCGAGCCCCGCTACTTTTTTCTTCTTGAGCCGGAGTCTTACTCTGTCATCCAGGCTGGAGTGCAGTGGCCCGCTCACAGCTACTGCAGCCTTGATCTGCTGGGTTCAGAGGATCCTTCCGCCTCAGCCTTCCAAGTAGCTGGAACTACAGGCACGCACCACCATGCCTAGCTTATGTTTTTAATTTATTGTAGAGAGGAGGTCTCGCCATGTTGCCCAGGCTGGTCTCGAACCCGTGGGCTCAGGCAATCCTCTCCCCTCGGCTTCCCAAAATTCTGGGATTACAGGTGTGAACCATCACACCCAGCTGGTATCTCATTTTCAATCCCCTTGTGGGTCACCTGGTTTCACACAGAGAAAAACTGTTAGATTGGTCACTACTCTCTGCACAAATGTACACCTAGTCATTGGAGCCCTAACAAAGGGTGGCCTGCACTGGCTTAGCCTTGGGACAGATTTCATCCTCCACCCACAGAGATTTGTCTCCAAGCAGATGCCCTGCATGTCAGGTGGGAGTGAGTGGTAACACACCTGAGGCTTCATGGCACGGCAGATTCTTTGTGGTGTGGGCATGGACTCAGGAATGATAACGTGAGTTAGAGGATATGGTGCAGCCAGAGCCAGCTGAGACATTGACCCCTGTGGCAGTGGCCCAGCCTGATATGACCGAGGGCTGGCAAGCTGGACCCTCCTGGCAGCTCATGACTACGGAGGAGGACTTGTATGTCCAGAAGCGGGGTGTGGGCGGAAATGCTGGGTCACTGGGGTGTGCCTGGTCCTGGTGCAGGAACACACCAGAGGGCAGCTCGATAGGCTCTCTGGAGCTATAAAAAACCCTTGGCTGCCTCCCACCCAGGGGACTGGAAGGCAATCTTTGGCACTTCTCCACACTAAAAGCTCACCATGTTTTCTGGTTCCTCAAGTCAAGTTGGCTGCCAACCTGTTCCCATCTTACTGACCTAAGACACAGTGGCCTAGGCACCCTCTGCCAGACCAGATGCTCCCTCCCTCCTTTCCTTCCCTGGGCGCAAGGTTAGGCTGGCCTTCTTGAAGCCCTAAGGTGATGGATACAGTGGAGAGAAATGACATGCTGCACCCCAATCCTAACCCTAACCCTAACCTTAACTCTAATCCTAGCCCTACATTGCCTTGTATTTTTTTCTCAACAGAGAAAAAAACACCAGGTTCTTTCTGACAACATCCACCATTTCTCTTGTAGTTCTTTTGTCCAGGGACACTGAGTTTTATTTCATTTAAATTAGTCCTTTATTTTTATTCTTTAGAGATGAAGTCTTTCTGTGTCATCCAGGCTGGAGTGCAGTGGCACAGTCATAGCTCACTGTAACCTCCAACTCCTGGGTTCAAATGATTTTTCAGTTTCAGCCTTCCAAGACTCTAGGACTATAGGTGCACGCCACCATACTTAATTAAAAAAATTTTTTTGTAGAGATAGAATCTCTCTCTGTTGTTGCCTAATTTCTGTAAAGACAGGATCTTTCTATGTTGCCTAGGCTGATCTTGAACTACTGACCTCAAGCTGTTCTTCCACCTCGGCCTCCTAAAGTGCTGGGATTACAGGCATGAGCTACTACTGCACCAGGCTGAAATTAGACCTTTAAAAATCACAAAGTAGGGGTCATTGCCTTGCTAGAGTCTGGCGTGGCCACGTGCTCTTTGAGCCATGGCTGTCGGCCATGCTTCCTGGCTTTGGTCCCCCTCCCCCACCTTGTGGAGGTGAATCTTCTCTTTTCCTTCTCTTTCTCTCTCTAATTTCCTTCTTTCTTTCTTTTTTTTTGAGTTGGAGTCTCACTCTGCCACCCAGACTGGAGTGTAGTGGCCGCTCCCGGCCACCACAGCCTCGACCTGCTGGGCTCCGGCGATCCTTCCGCCTCAGCCTTCCAAGTAGCTGGAACTATAGGCGTGCGCTACCATGCCCGGCTAGTTTTTGATTTTTATTGTAGAGATGAGGTCTCACCAAGTTGCCCAGGCGGGTCTTGAACCCGCGGGCTCAGGCAATCCACTCACCTCGGCCTCCCAAAGCGCTAGGATTACAGGCTGAGCCACCAAGCCTGGCCTAATTTATTTCTAAATAAACTTTTCTTTCTTAAAAAATAAAAATAAAAATCACAAAGTAGGCTGGGCTCGGTAGCTCAGCCTGTAATCCCGTACTTTGGGAGGCCGAGGTGAGTGGATTGCCTGAGTCCGCGGGTTCGAGTCCGCCTGGACAACTTGGCGAGACCTCATCTCTACAATACATCAAAAATGAGCCAGGTTTGATAGCACGCACCTGTAGTTCCAGCTACTTGAAAGGCTGAGGCGGAAGGATCGCCAGAGCCCAGCAGGTCGAGGCTGCGGTGGCCGGGAGTGTGCCATTGCACTCCAGTCTGGGCGACAGAGTGAGACTCCACCTCAAAAAAAAAAAAAAAAATCACAAAGTAGAGTTCACCCAATCCAGCAAATCTAGACTTGGTGAAATCAGCTTGCTTCCCAGACTCACACTTCATGCTTTTTGAAGTGATATTCAAAAGATGTAACCCCCATCAGGCCAGTGGCTTGTCTTAACCCCTTCATTTCTGGGTAAGTTCCAAGGAAGTCCTTAGGAAGGGGCACACAGAAGCCCTTTGCCAACAGCTGTGAGAACATTTGAATGTTTCAACAACTGGTACAGCCGGTGGCTTAGACCAGCCACAGTGTCAGTGTGGACATCATCATCCTTCACTTGCCTCAGGTTAGGAAGGGAAGCCATTCTCTCTCTCTCTCTCTCTCTCTCTCTCTCTCTCTCTCTCTCTCTGTTTTGTTTTGTTTTGAGATAGGATTTCAGTCTGTCACCTAGACTGGAGTGCAGTGGCATGATCACAGCTCACTGCAGCCTTGACTTCCCGGGCTCAGATGGTCCTCCCACCTCAGCTCCCAAGTAGCTGCGACTTCAGGCATGCACCATCACACTTGGCTAATTTTTGTATTTTTTGTAGAGATGAAGTCTTACTATGTCACCCAGGCTGGTCTCAAACTCTTTGGTTCAACCAATCCCGCCTCAGTCTCCCAAAGTGCTGAGATAACAGGTGTGAGCCACTGTGCCCAGTCCGTTTTCTCTCTTTACTGCAGAATGTCTAGCAGGAGGGAATCTTATGGGTTCATCTGTTTCCAAACCCTTATGTTTTCAGGTACATTAAAGGAACATTTCCATGGCAAGGCACAGTGGCTCATGCCTGTAATTCTAGTACTTTGGGAGACCAAGATGAGAGGAACACTTGAGGCCGGGAGTTTGAGACCAGCCTGGGCAACACAGCGAGACTCCATCTCTACAAAAACAAAATTTCCTGAGCAGGTGATTTGTATGAGACCATGTTCTAGAAGATGGAGAAGAGACAGACATCAGGGGTCCTGCCACTGGAAAGTCCATGACGAAAGGAGAGAGAAGGGGGCACAGACTGGAAAGATTCAGGAGATAGGACGGATGAGATTTGGATTGACTGAGACGAGAGGAGGAGTGTGGAAGATGAGCCAGCACCTCAGGATACGAGTGTATGCTGTCCAGGCAGGGATGAGAGAGGAAATGGTTAGGAGCTAAAGTTCTCTGAGCCATGGGCTACAAAGAGGGACTCTCCAAAGCCTCCCCCAGAAAGAGTGTGTGTGCTTCCAGAATTATAGTAACAGTGCTGAGAGAGGTGTCCCTTCTATGCTTCCAGAGACATCAAGGATGAAGTGATACAACAGCAGTTACAGAAAGCTAATGCATGCATGGCTAAATCTTTTTCTCTTTGTTCTTCAGATTACATAATTTTTATTGATCTCCCTTCAGGTTCATTGATTCTTTCTTCTGCCACCTCCAATCTGCCTGTTAAATCCATTCCATGAATTTTAAGTCTCACATTTTATGCTTTTCAGTTCTAGAATTTCCATTTGCCCCTCCATTCTTTTTTTTTTTTCTTTTTTCTTTTTTTTTGGTTGGAATCTCACTCTGCTGCCAGGCTGGAGTGCAGTGGCACACTCACGGTTACTGCAGCCTCAACCTGCTGGGCTCAGGCAATCCTTCAGCCTCAGCCTTTCAGGTAGCTGGGACTAGAGGCGTGTGCTACCATGCCCGGCTAATTTTTTAAAATAAATTATTTGTTGTAGAGATGAGGTCTCACCAAGTTGCCCAGACTGGTCTCATACTTGTGGGCTCAGGCAATCCTCTCACCTCAGCCTCCCAAAATGCTGGGATTATAGGTGTGAGCCACCGTGCCTGCCCATGACCTCCTTTTATCACTTCTATTTTTCTGCTAAGATTTTCTATGTGTTTATTCATTGTTAGTGTCTTTTCTTTTTTGAGTCAGAGTCTCCTCAGTTGCCCAGGCTGGAGGGCAGTGGCACACTCATGGCCACTGCAGCCTCGACCTGCTGGGATCAGGCAATCCTTCTGCCTCAGCCTTCCAAGTAGCTGGAACCAGAGGCCCATATCACCACACCTGACTAGTTTTTTAAAAAGTTATTATACAGACACAATCTCGCCAAGTTGCCTAGACTGGTCTCACCCCTGGGCTCAGGCAGTCCTTTCGTCTCTGCCTCTCAAATTGCTGAGATTACATGTATAAGCCACCATGTCTGGCCTTTCTTTGATGTTATTGAACAAAGTTACAATAGTAACTATTTTTTATTTTGTTTGTTTTTATTTTTTCTTTTCTTTTTTTTTTTGAACTGGAGTCTCACTCTGTCACCCAGACTGGGGTGCAGTGGCACGCTCCCGGCCACCTCAGCCTCAACCTGCTGGGCTCCGGCGATCCTTCCGCCTCAGCCTTTCAAGTAGCTGGAACTACAGGCATGCGCTACCACACCCGGCTAATTTTTGATTTATTGTAGAGATGAGGTCTTGCCAAGTTGCCCAGGCGGGTCTCAAACCCGTGGGCTCAGGCAATCCACTCATCTCAGCCTCCCAAAGTGTGGGATTACACGCTGAGCCACCAAGCCCAGCTTATTTTTCCTTTTTAAGTTGAGGTTCATTCTGTCATCCAGGCTGGAGTGCAGCGGCACCATCACAGATGACCACAGCCTCAAACTCCTGGGCTCAAGCGATTCTTCTGCCTCAGCCTCCTAAGTAGCTGGGACTACAGCATCCCATGCCTGGCTAATATACTTTAAATATTTTTACTAACTCCAACATCTGAGTTCTCTTGGGGTGAGTTTCCAGTCATTATTTTCTCTTGGTCACAATTTCCTATTCCTTTGCATGTGGAATAATTTGGATTTTTCCCTGGTTATTGTGAATGACACATTATACAGAGTCTGGATTCTGTTATGTTCCTCCAAAGAGTGCTGCTTTGTCTGTTTCAGCAGACAATGAACTTGGCTGGACTTCTTCTGTAAATTGTATCTCTTTTGCAGTGAGAGGCAACTCAAATTTTAGTTCAATTATTTTAGCTTTTGCTGGGGTGCTTTAGTCTGCCCATGCCTACATAACTCAGCTGTCAATCAGAGATTTTGGGACTCTTCCTCTCTGGCTCTCTCCTTTTAGAATTTCACCCCTTACCTTATCAAACTGACAAGCTTCTGCAAAGCAAAAGAAACTTTCAAGAGAGCAGGGCGACAACCCACAGAATGAGAAGACATACGAGCAGCCAAAGGACACATGAAAAAGTGTTTGACCTCACTAATCATTAGATAAATGCAAATCAAAACCACATTGAGATACCACCTAACTCCAGTAAGAATGGTCATCATTAATAAAACAATGCTGACGAGGATGTGAAGAAAAGGGAACGCTTTTACACTGTTAGTGGGAATGCAAACTAGTTCAATCTCTATGGAAAACAGTGTGGCGATTCCTAAAAGAACTAGAAATTGGTCGGGTGCAGTGGCTCACACCTGTAATCCCTGCACTTTGGGAGGTCAAGGTGAGAGGATTGTCTGAGCCCACGGGTTTGAGACCAGCCTGGGCAACTTGGTGAGACCTCATCTCTACAAAAAATTTTAAAAATTAGCCAAACATGGTGGTGCATGCCTGTAGTTCGAGCTACTTGGAAGGTTGAGGTGGAAGGATCACCTGAGCCTAGCAGGTGGAGGCTATGGTGGTCATGAACGTGCCACTGCACTCTAGCCTGGGCGACAGAGTGAGACTCTGACTCAAAACAAAACAATAAAGAACTAGAAATTGACCTTCCATATGACCCAACAATCCCCCTTCTGGGAATATACCCAGAGGAACTTAAATCACTCTACAGAAAAGATACCTCTACACACATGTTTATTGTAGCACTATTTACAATAACAAAAACTTGGAACCAACTGTGCTGCCCATCATAACTGGACTGGATTAAAAAAAATGTGGTACATATACATGATGAATATTACACAGCCATAAAAAGAACAAAATTATGGACTTCACAGCAACTTGGATGGATTTAGAGTCTATAATACTCAGTGATTTATCACAGAAGCCAAGAACTGAGTATCACATGTTCTCACTCATAAGCAGACCCTGAACATTTACCATAATATTATAAGAAAGGGATTGGTAGTAGTGGGACACTGCCAGGGAGGGAAGGGGGCACATAACATCAATAAGGGTACCTGATCTCAAACCAGGTGAAGTACCAAAAGGAGACCCCAACTTTCCTGTATGATGACCATTTGTATACCTAATCCTGAGTTGTATCACACATCATTTTTGTTGTTGTTGAGAGAGTAAGATTTATTGAGAAGGACACAAAAAGCTCCCACAGTGGGAGGGGACCCGAAGAGATTGTCCATATCACACATCTTTAAAATTAAAAAGATAAAAATAAAAAATAATTTCCCCCCCTTACTTTTTGTCTTCTATGGTTGCCGCAATCTTTGTTCTCTAGTCTTGCAAGCCAGAAAGGCTGGATTTCTGTCCAGGTTTTAGCTTCCTGTATGGTATAAATTCAGGCCTGCTTTTAGGCTAAAAGTCATTTTTAAAAGTAGGAAAATTCACTCAGTTCCTTTCTTTTCTCCCAAGTGTCAACTGACATTTAGTATTTGCCTTATTTTGGTAGTTTTCTGGTGCCCTAAGGTCATTGTTCTTTAGATTTTCTCCAGAATTTGCAAATGTTATCTGTGAAAGTTTGGTTCAATAGAAGCCACTTGGGCAATACTGGATATAGACCATCTTAAAAATAGTTTCTGGATTCACACATACTGTTGAACTGTAAGGTATAACAAGAGAAGAATTGTTACCCTCAGGGAGAGGTACACAGGGCCTTAAAGATGATAGCGGTGTTCTAGTTTCTGACCCATGTGGTAGCTATCTAGATGCTTCCATGGCAAGAGAAGCAGCAATGCTCAGTCTCCTGGAAGATAAAGGAAGAACAAAGTTCAAGAAGGGAGTGGTCAACAGAGTCAAACTTGACAGAGAAAGCCACAAAAATTTAGGACTTAGCAGTGCTAATGACAACATGAATTTAGGAGGTTGCTGGTCTCAGTGGCAAAATGGGGTCAGAATCCTGATACGGAAGGAATGGTCATGGGGGTGGCAGTAAGGTCAGATGATGGTTTTCAAAGCCTCGGTCTCAAGAACAGGGTTGGGTACATATTCCCTGTGAATAGCTTGGTAGAAAAGTGCTATAAAACTCAAATTAATAAAAGAATAGGAAAGATAAAGGACGAAGTGAGGTCGCATACTCACCAACTTTAAAAACTTTTAGTGCTTTTACAAAACTTGATTTAGGCCAGGTGTGGTGACTCATGCCTGTAATCCCAGCACATTGGGAGGCTGAGGCAGGAGGATCGTTTGAGACTGAAAGTTTGAGATCAGCCTGGGCAACATAGTGAGACCTCGTCTCTACAAAAATAAAAATAAAATAAAAATTAGTTGGGTGTGGTGGCATGCAACTATGGTCCCAGCTACTTGGGAGGCTGAGGCAGAGGGGTATTGCACGTCAGTCTAGGCAACAGAAAGAGATCCTGACTCAAAAAAAAAAAAACTTGATTTAATTACCAGCATTGAAAACTTAGGAAACTTTACATCAAAATCCTGCTTTCCAGTTTCTCTTGAAGAATTGGATGATGGACCTTCACTCTGAGTGGCGGGAAGCCAGAGGGGCTGGATCAAGACTGCCCCTTTGTTTGGGGCAAGTGGTCTCCACTTCCCCACTCCCCACCATGCTCCTTTCCTGCAATTTACAGCTTTGGAGGGTGTATAGTCCTAAAGATGCTGTAACAAAATCCCACACACTGGGTGGCTTAAAGCAACAGAAATGTATTTTCTGAACGTTAGAAGGATACCAGTAAAACTTCATGTATGACTTGTCATAATTTTTTTTTTTTGAGTTGGAGTCTCACTCGGTCGCCCAGACTGGAGTGCAGTGGCCGCTCCCAGCCACCGCAGCCTCGCCTGCTGGGCTCCGGCGATCCTTCCGCCTCAGCCTTCCGAGTAGCCGGAATTACAGGCATGCGCTACCACGCCCAGCTGATTTTTTGATTTATTGTAGAGATGAGGTCTCGCTGCCCAGGTGGGTCTCGAACCCACGGGCTCAGGCAATCCACTCACCTCAGCCTCCCAAAAGCGCGGGATTACAGGCTGAGCCACCGAGCATAATTTTATACCCGCAGCCAACCTGCTTCCAGTTAAGGGTGTTAGTACTGTAACATATCGTTTGGGGGGACACAATTCAACCCATACAAGGAGAGAGTGAGTCCAATGTCTGCTTCTGTTCTCTCTATATGTTAGTGGACACTATATTGAGGGTAAGGTGAAGGGGAATTTTTTTGGGAAAAATTCATGAGAATGGGCCCTTCTGGTGCACAAATGTAAAGCAAATGTTCTTGGGGGAAATGGGGACTTTGTCCCCAAACAGAATGTAGCGTAAATGTCAGACCTCCCATGTAATAATTTCGTAAGGAGGAGGAGAAAATCATGTTTTCTTTGTGTGGATAAGCTTCTTGAAAAGGGGGTGAGCAGGAGGCCTGTTGTTCAAGTGAATATAGATGAGCTGGAATCTTTTCCTGAGGCAGGTGAACTTGAGGGGTTTCTGCTTTCTAAGTGGCTGTGCAGTGTGGGGTCAAAGCTGAACTGCCAGGTGACAGAAGAGAGACTGAGCCCTGCGAGGGATGGAGGGCTCAGAAGGGGGAACGGATAGGTGCAGGTGACAGGAGAGCTCTCTGAGAGGGTGGCCAGGTGTCAGTGTAGGGAGGGAGTGGGGAATCCTTTCCTCATCCCCTAAAGAAACGTAGTAAAATTGGCTGTGTTTGGAGTTCTACTTCTGGAACTCTGAAAGGATTTCATACTGAAAACAATTAGCACACCAGATGAAAATGGGTTTTGTTTTGAGTTGGAGTCTCGATTATATGTTACCCAGACTGGAGTGCAGTGGCACTATCATGGCTCATCACAGTTTCAACCTCCTCGGCTCAGGTGATCCTTCTGCCTCAGCCTCCCGAGTAGCTGAGACTACAAGCTTATGCCACCATGTCTGGATAATTTTAAAATTTTATTTGTAGAGGCGAGGTCTCACTATGTTGCCCAGGCTGGTCTCTCTCTCTTTTTTTTTTTTAGATAGAAAATATAGTTTATTTAAAGAACAAATTAGAGAGAGAGAAAGAGGTGATTTACCTCCCCAAGGTAGGGAAGGAGGCCAAAGCCAGGAAACATGGTGATGGCCATAGCTCAAAGAACACATGACCACACAAAAGCCTAGTAAGGTAATGGCCCAAGCTGGTCTTTTTTCCTTTCTTTCTTTTTTCTTTTTTTGAGTTGGAGTCTCACTCGGTCGCCCAGACTGGAGTGCAGTGGCCGCTCCTGGCCACCGCAGCCTCGACCTGCTGGGCTCTGGCAATCCTTGCGCCTCAGCCTTCCAAGTAGCTGGAACTACAGGTGCGCACTACCACGCCCGGCTAATTTTTTTGATTTATTGTAGAGATGAGGTCTCGCCAAGTTGCCCAGGCGGGTCTCGAACCCGCGGACTCAGGCAATCCACTCACCTCAGCCTCCCAAAGGCGCGGGATTACAGGCTGAACCACCGAGCCCGGTTTACATGGGACCTTTGTACCTGGAGAACTTGAGCTTCAACTTTCTTGCCTTGATCAGAAGCCCCAGCTGAAGTGAGGGGCCTAATAAGTGACCCTCCCTGTGGATACCAGGATCCAAAGGTGACACAGGACAGAGGGCCCAAAGGGGGGCTCTTGGCTTCTTGCAGGAAAGAATTCAAGAGTGAGCCGACACAGTAAAGCAAAAGTAAGCTTATCGAGAGAAAGAGGAACAGAAAGAAGCTCACTCTGTAAGCAGAGCAGCTCCCACACATTGCTGGGGCTTTGGATGGAAATGAAAGTAAGTTGATCAACAGGACAGAGAGCAGGTTTCTCTACAGGCAGAGCAGCCTGGGCTGGTCAGTAGGAAGATCAGCAACCACATATCACTGGGTTGTTGTTTATATAGTTAATTTCTTGACTATATGTTAAGCAAGGAGTAGAATCTTCATGGGTTACCTGGGAAAGAGGTGGAGATTTCTAAGAACCAGGGTTCCTCCCAGTTTGTTACTATAAATGCTAATATATTATAATACATGTATAATAAGAGGCAAGGTTGGGCAGCGGGCAAATTAGTTGCCCTCTTGGTTCTAGCTGGATCTAACCAGTTCTTTTTTATTTTTTTGAGTTGGAGTCTCACTCCGTTGCCCAGGCTGGAGTACAGTGACACACTCACAGCCACTGCAGCCTTGACCTGCTGGGCTCAGGTGATCCTTCTGCCTCAGCCTTCCAAGTAGCGGGACCTTCAGGCATGTGCCATCATGCCCGGCTAATTTTGCTTGATTTATTATAGAGATGAGGTCTCGCCAAGTTGCCCAGGTTGGTCTTGAACCCATGGGCTTACCTTGGCTTCCCAAAGTGCTGGGATTATAGGCGTGAGCCACTGTGCCTGGCCTTCTAATCAGTTCTTTTTTTTTTTTTAAATAGAGTCAGAGTCTTACTCTGTTCCCCAGGCTGAAGTGCAACGGCACGCTCACAGCCACCACAATCTTGACCTACTGGACTCAGGTGATCCTTCCACCTCAGCCTTCCAAGTAGCTGGAACCATGGGTATGCGCCACCACGCCCGGCTAATTTTTTTTATTTATTGTAGAGACGAGGTCTCACTGAGTTGCCCAGTTTGGTCTGGAACCCCTGGACTCAGGCAATCTTCTCACCTCGGTTTTCCAAAATGCTGGGATTACAGGCTGAGCCACCATCCCTGACCTCTAACCAGGTCTTGACCCATCCTGTTTTTCTCTGTAGGGGCTCAGAAAACCAGGCTATTCAACTCTTTCGAGAAGTTGTCTCAGCTACCGGTCTTGAAAAGTTAGTCTTGGTCAGGCTCGGTGGCTCAGCCTGTAATCCCGTGCTTTGGGAGGCCGAGGTGAGTGAATTGCCTGAGCCCGTGGGTTCGAGACCCACCAGGCAACTTGGTGAGACCTCATCTCTACAATAAATCAAAAATTAGCTGGACGAGGTAGTGCATGCCTATAGTTCCAGCTACTTGAAAGGCTGAGGTGGAAGGATCGCCGGAGCCCAGCAGGTCGAGGTTGCGGTGGCCAGGAGCATGCCACTGCACTCCAGTCTGGGCAACAGAGTAAAACTCCAACTCAAAAAAAAAAAAAAAAAGAGTTAATCTTGTTTATCCTAGGAAACCCTTCCTGCTGAACTCCTGTCTCGAAAGGACTGTCTCCCCAATATAAGAGCAAACCAGAAGAAAAAAACCCACCTTAACCTCCCCCCCCCCCAGGAGACTGCAGAAATGTTGTCTTGGTTCTCAGTAGATGAGAAAGAAAATATCTGAGACAGGCTGCAATTATAAACCAACCCTCTGACACGATGCCATCAGAAGGCAGGTCTATGTCAGCATTTCTGGTAAATTGCCTAATGAGTTCTCAGAAGAAAGGGAATTACTTTTCCAGCATCCAGTAATTTGCAATGCTTTTCTTTCCAATTCTAAATAAATACTCATTTTTGTACCTAACTTGAAATTTTCGTTTTAATTTTTTTTTTTTTTTTGAGTTGGAGTCTCACTCTGTCGCCCACACTGGAGTGCAGTGG
>NW_007064693.1:38368-45919 GCF_000164805.1 Carlito syrichta
GTATTGTGGCGATGAGGTCTCGCCAAGTTGCCCAGGCGGGTCTCGAACCCGCGGACTCAGGCAATCCACTCACCTCGGCCTCCCAAAGGCGTGGGATTACAAACTGAGCCACCGAGCCCGGCTTCATTTTAATTTTTTTCTTTACTTTTTTTTTGAGTCAGGGTCTCACTCTGTTGCCCAGGTTGGAGTGCAGTGGCACAATCACAGCACAGCTCAACACAACCTCAACCTCCAGGGCTCAGATAATTCTCCCGCCTCAACCTCCCAAGTAGTTGGGACTGCAGGCGCACATCACCACACTTGGCTAATTTTTAAATTTTTTTTGTGGAGACTAGGTCTCTGTGTTGCCCAGGCTGGTCTCGAACTCCTGGGCTTAAACAATCCTCTCACCTTGTTTCCCCAGAGTGCTGGGATTACAGGTATGAGTCATGGCACCTGGCCTTCATTTTAATTTCTTCTTAAAGGGGTCCTCCAAATTGGACAAACTTAAGGCCTTGTGAAACCCGGATCTGTGTGTACTATACACAGTTCTACCAAATTAACCTGAAGAATCACCCCTTGTTATCACCCCTTGTTATAATTTTCTATCAGATTAAGCACAAAGTCCCCATCCTGAAGCCCAGGGCCCTCACTACTTGGTCTCATCTTACTCAGCTGTATTAGTCAAGGTTTAAAGTGGGATAAAGAAACCACTCAGGGTAAAACAAACAGAAAAGGATTTGATACAGGGAATCAGTTACTTGTAGCCTTTTGAAAGGACTGAGAGAGGACTCAAGCCACTGATTTCAAGATCCAGATTTCATGGAGCTGAAAGGGCACGCCTGGTGCTTGAGTCTGAGATCCGCTCTCATACGGTGCGTGGATGGCACATGGGCCCACAGTGGGGTCCGAGGAGCCGGGCTCAGGAATGTCACAGCCAACCACCGGAAGTCCTCCTCCAGGGCAAAGCCCTTCTCAGAGGAGAACCGCAGGGAAGAATCCAAGCTGGTTATAAGGGACAACAGAGACAAAGGAGAAAAGTGAGGAGGGAAAACAGAGCCGGGGGATCTTAGACAGTAAGCGCTGTGTTTTCGAACATTTCACAAAAATAATTAAGAGGGAGCTCTAAGCTGAACAGGGTGGCTTACACCTGTAATAGCACTCTCGAAGGCTGAGGAGGGAGGATCGCTTGAGCCCAGGAATTTGAGTCCAGCGTAGGCAACATAGCAAGACCTCGTCTCTACAAAAAATTTTTTAAAAAATTAGCCAGGTGTGGTGGTGTGTTCCTGTAGTCCCAGCTTCTTGAGAGGCTAAGGCAGAAGAGTCACCTGAGCCCAGGAGTTGGAGGCTGCAGCTCATACCATTGCACTCCAGCCTGGGCAACACAGTGAGATCCTGACTCCAAATTTAAGAAAAAAGGGTGGGGAGGAGCTCTAAGCCCTAACACTCAAAGCCATCTCACACCAAGCTCTTCTTGCAAAGATGCAGGAAAACTTCTTTCACATAACAGTAAGCAACAAAAAAGGATCAAGGACAAACTCCATACAAAATTCTTGTATATAAGAAGAAAATAAGGAGCAGAGCCAATTACAAACAGCCAGCCAGCCAACCAATTGCTTATATAACCAGGGACTTCCTATTGAACCATATTCAAATGAACCAAGTGCCAGCCTAGACAATCAAGAACTTTATTTGCTTTGTCTCTGTGATCAGCCTATAAGGTTATTGCTTGCTCTCCTGGAGGGGGGGGGGGGGGGCAGGGAGCCCATAAACTCCATTCAGTTTGGTGCTTGAATTTGTTATTTGCTCAGATAAACTAGGTTGCATTTATTTTGTCTAAAGTTCTTTGTTTAACACTGCAATTCCTTTTATTTACTTTCTAATTATTTTATTTTATTTTAAATTTTTTTTAATTTTAAATTTTTTTTTAGTAAGAGTCTCACTCTGTTGCCCAGGCTGTGTTCATGGCCACTGCAGCCTCAGCCCTCTAGGCTCCAGCAATCCTTCTGCCTTAGCCTTTCAAGTAGTTGGAATTATAGGCGTGTGCCACCATGTCTGGCTAATTTTATTTTATTTTTTTGAGTTGGAGTCTCACTCTGTCGCCCAGACTGGAGTGCAGTGGCCGCTCCCGGCCACCGCAGCCTCGACCTGCTGGGCTCCGGCGATCCTTCCGCCTCAGCCTTCCAAGTAGCTGGAACTACAGGTGTGCGCTATCACATCCGGCTAATTTTTGATTTGTTGTAGAGATGAGGTCTCGTCAAGTTGCCCAGGCGGGTCTCGAACCCGTGGGCTCAGGCAATCCACTCACCTCAGCCTCCTAAAGTGCTGGGATTACAGGCTGAGCCACCGAGCCCGGCCTAATTTTTTTACTCATTGTAGAGATGAGGTTTGCTAAGTTTCCCGGGCTGGTCTCGAACTCCTGGGCTCAGGTGGTCCTCTCACCTTAGCCTCCCAAAGTGCGGGGATTATAGGCATGAGCCACCGTGCCCAGCTACTTTTTAATTTTAGAGGCACATGCTGTTTGCGAGTATGTGGTGATCAACATTTCCAATTAGTAGACATTAAATAGAAGAGATGACCCTTCTATGGGTGGGCTTCATCCAATGAGTTGAAGGCCTTAAGAAAAAAAAATGGAACTTTTTTAGGGGGAAGAAGGAATTCTGCCTGAATACTGTGACATAAAAATCCTGCCCGAATTTCCAGCCTGCATCCTGCCCTACTGATTTCAGACTTGCCAGCCCCCAGTCTGTGAGCCAATTTCTTAAAATAAATAAATCTCAATTTCTCTGTGTATGTGTATATGTGTGTGTGTGCGTATACATTGGTTCTCTGGAGAACTCTGAATGATACAGTTATCTAGACATCTTGCCATCTAGAGCAAGTGGAAGATAATGGGGAAAAATTGTTATCAAAGTTTTTGATAGTGCTATGAACTGAATTGTGCATTTCTTCCTCCACCCTCCACCGCCCCAATTCATATGTTGAATTCCTAATCTTCAATATGATTGTGTCTGGAGATTGGCTCTTTAGGAGGTAATTTTTTTTTTTTTCTGAGTTAAGAGTCTCACTCTGTCACCCAGGCTGGAGTGCAGTGGCACGCTCATGACCACTGCAACCTCAACCTGCTGGGCTCAGGTAGTCTCTTCGCCTCAGTCTTCCAAGTAACTGGAACGTACCACCACACCCAGCAAATTTTTTTTATTTATTGTAGAGACGAGGTCTCACCATGTTGCTCAGGCTGGTCTTGAACCCCTGAGCTCAGGCAATCCTCTCACCTCAGACTCCCAAAATGCTGGGATTACAGGCGTGAGTCATCGCGCCAGGCCAGGAGGTAATTAAGGTTAATCAGGCCATAAGGGTGAGACCCTAACCCAATAAGAATGTAGCCTTATAGGAAGGGGAGATTCTTTCTCTCTGATATTCTCCCCCCGCCACTTCCCCATGTGAGTAAACAGTGAGCTGGTATCTGCAAGCCAGGGAAAGGATCCTTACCAGAACCTGACACTTCTGACACTTTGATCTTGGACTTATCTTCTCCAGATCTGAGAGAAGGTAAATTTCAATTTTTTTAAAAGTCAATCTGTCCATGGCATTTGTTATGGTAGCCTCGGTGACTAGGACAGATAGCAACACTTTATGTCAGAATAAACTGGAATAACACATTTAGTAGACTTGAAGAAAACACAAAGTGAGCCAGGATTTTATATCTGGCCAAACTAACTTTAAATATAAAAACAGCAGATTGTCACCAACGTGCAGGCACCCAGGAAATACTGTTCCCATAGCCTTTTCTGAGGAATCTACTAGAAAATGAGCTTCAGACAACCAAAGTGACTAAAAAGACATTGACATTAGCCTTGTGTGAACATTAGATACACATTTCCATGTAGAACTAAGAGAAAATTAGGAATATAAGGAAGACAGTATGGAGTGTGATGGTTATATTCTCCAACAATGTGACTGCAGTATAACTATAAATAAGGCAGAAAATGATGACAGCATATTTATTTTTATTTTATCTTATTTTATAAAATAGAGATGGGGTCTCGTTATGTTGCCCAGGCTGGTCTCAAATTCCTGGGCTCAAGCAATCCTTCTGCCTTAGCCCTTCAAAGTGCTGGGATTATAGGAGTGAGTCACTGTGCCTGGCCAAAGAGCATATTTTAAAAATATTTTTTGGACTGTTTTCAGTGATTATATTGAGTAGGAGGGTTACATTCTTATTCTGAGAATGTTTTTGGTCTAATGTGGTACAAAGCAGTGAGTAATTATGTGATATTCAAATTTTGTCACCCCTCATGTCTGGAGGTCAGAGGAAGTACAGATGTAAAATAGAAGAGAATAAGTGAACACCCTGTCTACTGAATTTGAGTCAGAAGTATCAGTATATTTCATAAGATATTTTCTCTCAAAAAAATACAGCCGGGCTCGGTGGCTCATCCTGTAATCCCACGCTTTTGGGAGGCTGAAGTGAGTGGATTGCCTGAGCCCGCGGGTTCGAGACTCGCTTGGGCAGCGAGACCTCATCTGTACAATAAATCAAAAAATCAGCTGGGCGTGGTAGCACATGCCTGTAATTCCGGCTACTCGAAAGGCTGAGGCAGAAGGATCGCCGGAGCTCAGCAGGTCGAGGTTGCGGTGGCCGGGAGCGGCCACTGCACTCCAGTCTGGGCGACAGAGTGAGACTCCAACTCAAAAAAACAAAAAAACAAAAAATACACATTTCTGTAATCCCTGCACTTTTGGAGACCCAGGTGAGGGGATTGTTTAAGCTCAGGGGTTCAAGATAAGCCTGGGTAACTTGGTGAGACCTCGTCTCTACAATAAATAAAAAAATAAGCTGAGTGTGGTAGCACGCACCGATGGTTCCAGCTACTTGAAAGGCTGAGGTGGAAGGATTGCCTGAGCCCAGCAGATCGAGGCTGCAGTGGCCATGAGCGTTCCACTGCACTCCAGCTGGGGTGACTGAGTGAGACTCCAACTCAAAAAAAAAAAAATGCACATTCATATACACACACACACACTGCAAAAGTCTTTTATAGATATGATTCACGTTTCCATTTATTTATTTATTGATTTATTTATTTTTGAGTTGGAGTCTTACTCAGTCACCCCGGTGACTAATTTTTCTGATTTATTGCAGAGAGGAGGATTCGCTAAGTTTAAAATCCCATGGGCTCAGGCAATCCTCTTGCCTCCACCTCCCAAAGTGCTGAGATTACAGGGGTGAGCCATTGTGCCTGACCTCTTTTTATTTATTTTTAAAATTTTATTTTATTTTGAGTTGGAATCTCACTCTGTTGTCTAGGTTGGAGTGCAGTGGCATGCTCATGGTCACTGCAGCCTGGGCTCAGGCGATCCTTCCACCTCAGTCTTCCAAGTAACTGGAACACACCACCACACCAGGCTTATTTTTTGATTTATTGTAGAGGCTAGGACTTGCCAAATTGCCCAGGCTGGTCTCGATTCCGTGGGCTCAGGTAGTCCTCTCACCTCCACCTCCCGAAGTGCTGGGATTACCAGTGTGAGCCACCGAGTGTGACTATTTAAAAATTTTAGATGCACATGCACACACACATGCAGACTTCCTAGTTTTGTTCACTGAAATAGTCTTAACAAAACTATAAAAAGTAAATCTGGTTAAGCTTTTAGATACAGTTACCAACTTACGGGGAAAAAAGGACAAAGAAACTTATTAACCTATCCCACAGGAATGCAGACAGCAAAACTCAGGCTATGGGAAGTAATACAGATCAAACATTCCAAAATTTTCAATAAATAAAATCTAGGAGAGAAAAAAAGAGATGCAAAATGAATCTATACATTTAAATATATAGTTATATTTTATATTATTTATTTTATATTTATACTATATTTAACTCTAATATTTGAAGAGGCTGTATTACTTTTCTATGCTACAACAAATTACTACAAGTTTAGCAGCTTAAAATACCCAATGTATAGGACTGTTTTTTGTTGTTTTTTTTTTAGTTGGAGTCTCACTCTGTCACCCAGGCTAGAGGGGAGTGGCACACTCCCGGCCACCACAGCCTTGACCTGCTGGGCTCCTGCGATCCTTCCACCTCAGCCTTCCAAGTAGCTGGAACTACAGGCATGTGCTACCATGCCCGGTTAATTTTTGATTTATTGTAGAGATGAGGTCTTGCCAAGTTGCCCAGGTGGGTCTTGAACCCACGGGCTCAGACAATCCTCTCTCCTTGCCCTCCCAAAGTGCTGGGATTACAGGCTGAGCCACTGGCCTGTATAGGACTGTTAAAGGTTGAATTGTATTGTTCCTAACACCCCCCAGAAAAATTCATATGTTGAAGTTCTAATCTCCAGTTCCTCAGAGTGTCATCTTATTTGGAGATGGAATCTTTACTTAGGTGAGAAAGTTCAAATGAGGTCATTGGGGCTACAATCTGACATGACGGTACCCTTATAAAAATAAAAAAATTGACTGAATGCTTTGTCTCACGCCTGTAAATCCGACACTTTGGGAGAATGAGGTGAGAGGGTTACTTGAGATCAGGAGTTTGAGACCAGGCTAAGCAATATGGTAAGACCTCGTCTCCACACACACACACATCCAAAAATCAGAAAATTAGCCAGGTAAAGTGGTGCATGCATATACTCTCAGCCACTCAAGAGGCCAAGGTGGAAGGATCAGCTGAACCCAGAATGTCAAGGCTATGGTGAATTGTGATCCGTGCCAGTGCACTCCAGCCTAGGAGACAGAGTGGGAACCCTACTAAAAAAAAAAAAAAAAAAAAAAAAAAAAAGAGGCGGGAATTTGCATATAGACACATATACAGAGAAAACATCAAATGGAAATGGTATGGGTATTTTGTCTTGTTTCGGTTTTTTTGGTTGTTGTTGTTTTGTTTTTTTTTTTTGAGTTGGAGTCTCACTCTGTCGCCCAGACTGGAGTGCAGTGGCCACTCCCGGTCACCGCAGCCTCGACCTGCTGGGCTCCGGTGATCCTTCCACCTCAGCCTTCCGAGTAGCCGGAAATACGGGCATGCGCTACCACGCCCGGCTGATTTTTTGATTTATTGTAAAGATGAGGTCTCACTGCCCAGGCGGGTCTCGAACCCGCGGGCTCAGGCAATTCACTCACCTCAGCCTCCCAAAGGCGCGGGATTACAGGCTGAGCCACCGAGCCCAGCTTCGTTTTGTTTTTTTGAGTCAAAGTCTTACTCTGCTGCCCAGGTTGGAGTACAGTGGCATGCTGCTCCTGGCCTCCACAGCCTCGACCTGCTGGGCGCAGGCAGTCCTTCTGCCTCAGCCTTCCAGGTAGCTGGAACTACAGGTACTCGCCACTACACCCAGCTAATTTTTGATTTATTGTAGAGATGAGCTCTTGCCAAGTTGCCCAGGTGGGTCTTGAACCCGCAGGTTCAGGCAATCCACTCACCTTGGCCTCCCAAAGTGCGGGATTACAGGCTGAGCCACGAGCCCGACAGAGCATAGCATAATTCTAAGATGAATAAAATAGACTGATGACCCTAGCAGCTAAGATGATTTAAGATACTATGTAATGTGTACACACTTTTTTTTTTTTTTTTTTTG